>NW_014034942.1:0-1911 GCF_001186125.1 Sphaeroforma arctica JP610
AATTTATATATAACACACGGATACACGGTCACGTTCTTCTAACAGTCACATCCAACACTACCTCTAGCACCTGTAGCATCTGATCGGGATGGGTGGCCGCATAGAACGCCTGTTCCACATAGTCCAGGTATTGCGTGTTTTCAGTTTGATTGTTGGCATGGTGTTGGTTCCCTTCGTTGCTACGGTTACCAGTACTGTTGTATGCATCCGTATGGTGTTGCGTCATCTCCTTCTCTGCCGCAGCCATGTTTCGCTTCTGTGCCTTAGTTAACTTATGCGTTTGTGTGTGTGTGTCCAAGCTTGCATATCCACTACCTACCCTCCTATCTGCCTGTGCATGTGCGCTCGCATACGTGTCTGCATGCGTATCCGCGTACTTGTCTCCAACGGCGTTCGCGTACAGATCCTCATGTGTACGTGTGTGTGGTGAAGACCCCCCTCTCTCTCTTTCCAGCGAGCCTTCCCAGTCGATACCCTCCTCGTGCACCCACTCATTCAGTCCCTGTGTAGGCGGTGTGTGTGTACAGCCGTCTGCTGATACCGCATGTCTCTCTATATCATTCCTTATCTCTCCGTCCTCCAATCGGTGTGTCTGTAAAGCCTGAGACGTGCCTGTATGCCGTACGTCTGTGTGTGCATACACGCCCCCGTCTGCACCTTCGCCCATATACGTGGGTGGCCCATTCAACCCATCCACCCCATGCTCTGTGTGTGTATGTGCAGAAGGTGTACTCGCATGACTATAGGCGCTTTCTACTGTACCCGCCGTAGGACGCTCATCCGCCCCCCAGTCGATACCCTGCTCAATCTCCAGCTCGGCCATGGTTAACAACGCCGGCTCGTCCCGGTTTACATCCCGGTTTATCTCTGCGCCGCGTGAAGTATACGTATTCCTATCACTGTTTCGTTCAGGTACGGCACTACCATGCCCGCTGTTCCCATTCCGGGGACTAAGACTGTCTGTGAATTCCGTAGGTACGGGTAATATACTCCTATCAGTACGCTCGCCGACCTCGACCAATTCGTGACCCCTCTCATCCCAAGTACCGCCTTCCCCACACTCCACACCGACATGCACAGGTGCTTGTTGAAAGGGATGATCGGCACTGTGTGCATGTAAGCTGTGTGTGTGTGTGTGCGTGCTGGTGTGGTTTTCCGCACGTGCGCGTGCCCCTACAGCCACCGCACTAGGCACGGCCGAAAGCTCAGGGATGCCCAGACCCACATCCAGATCTGTGGCAGAAACGGCAACAAAAATAAAAAGTAAAGTAAGATAGCGTTTAAGGCACACAAGGCGGCTATTAAGCAGCCAGTGAGCAGGCTTGTATGGGTTGTGTGTAAGACTGAGTGTTTGAGATCGGGCTAATACAGTCTGTGAACACTGTAGAATGAATGTAGACGATCGCCCACGGCAAAGGCGAAAACTGCACCTATCAATGCAGCATGAAACTTCAATATAGCGCATATACACACACTCCAATAGGTATATACACCATAGTTGTGGGACAATATTGACAACTACCACATGTATACACGTGACAAGGTCCGTATGCAACTACACACTCCTCCAACCGGACAAACACGCATACCCTCCGACCGGTCAGTCTCCACAATCTCAGCCAGTTTATGCGACTGTCGACATTTGACCACAACAGCACCGCCGTAGGCAGACATTAATAACCCCGCTCGCACCGCCGTGTACGAGCGCACCAGACCAGTAGTACAAGCAATCCGATTGGCTAAGACACGGTTGTCATGACTACGGACCATGTGGTTGACAGGAGCTTGCCTATTGAAACTGAAATCAAAAAGAAGGATTTCAAAGTGTTGATTCTCGATGCTATGAAGATGGAAATTGGTTGTGAAAAATAAAGATACTCTGAGCATTAAACTTCAATAGAAAAGGCCATC
>NW_014034941.1:0-1911 GCF_001186125.1 Sphaeroforma arctica JP610
TTGTATGTATCGTATATACTCCATCCATAGCTCACCAAATGTTTTGCACACAAGCACCATCGGCCCTCTCGTTCGTATCTGAGTTGTACACACGCTATACAATACATGTCTGCCTATACATCTTACATGTTCTATTTATAGCTCACAATTCTATTGGCAGCCTATAATTCTGTTTATAGCTCACAATTCTATTGGCAGCCCATAGTTCTATTTATAGCTTTCATACCTTTGGATACACCAGCTGCCTCGGCCCTCTCGTAAGTATGTGTATTGTAGTTGCCGAGTGTCGATTGCGGTCGAGCTGGCGGGCGGGGAACCGGCGGTCTGGGTTTGTACTCTTGCTTCGGTTCTAAACACAGGTATTGCATTGTAAAGGTGAATAACTCGTACTACCGGCTTGTATGCTTGTTATACATTCGATAAACCACTCCATGTGCTTGTAGTGTATGTTTGGATGAACATTGACTACTTTTTCAAATGACGCGGAAGTACAGTTCTGTGGCACACTACATACATATGCATGTACATGTACATAAGAATATGCGTATGTATATGTATATATGTAGGTATAGGTATATTTCTATGTATATTTCTATGTATATTTCTATTTCTATTTCTATTTCTATGTATATGTATAGGAATAAGCGTATTTATATGTATATGTATACGTACATTTATGTATATGTATATGTATATGTATATGTATATGTATATGTATATGTATATGTATATGTATATGTATATGTATATGTATATGTATAGGAATAAGTATATTTATATGTATATGTATATGTATACGTACTTTATGTATATGTATATGTATATGTATATGTATATGTATATGTATATGTATATGTATATGTATATGTATATGTATATGTATATGTATATGTATATGTATATGTATAAGAATAAGTGTATTGTATGTATATGTATACGTACATTTATGTATATGTATATGTATATGTATATGTATATGTATATGTATATGTATATGTATATGTATATGTATATGCATATGTATACGTATGTGTATATGTATATGTATATGTATATGTATATGTATATGTATATGTATATGTATATGTATATGTATATGTATATGTATATATATATGGATATGGATATGTATATGTATATGTATAGGAATATGTATACGCATTTGTATATGTATATCTATGTGCATATGTATATATATATCTATGTGCATGTGTACATGTATATGTAAATGTATACGTATATGAATATGCATGTGTGCATATGCATATGTATATGCATATGTATATGCATTCTATATATATATATATATATATATATATTATATACCTGTTTTGGTGTACGCGTAGCGGTCTTTATTCAAATCAGCAAGGTACCTCTGCGGCACATTCTCTTCAACTATACCATCGGATGGGAGCCTGATGGATATTTTTAATAAAGAGATGTACGTATTTACTTCAAGTTTTCGCTTTATACATAGAAATATCACAAGATGGTCTGTAAACGTGTAATAAGCGATGGCGTTGATACCGAACTGCTTCATCGTGGAAGCCATTCAAGTGGTATATGCTGGATATATAAATCATGAAGACGTATGCATGGAAGCTGACTGTAGTGTAGCTCCACGCGTATGGCAGAAAGCAATGGCAAGCAAAGACTCATAGGCGAACAGAAGCATGACACAGCGGAAATATCGGGAGCATATACAGGCTATATAGTACATATACAAGGCACACCATTAGTGTATATATCTGTACTTACAAACAACGTAGTATGTAATATGGCGTTTCGATTCCTCGTCAATATTATCGAATAGACAACGAATCACAAACTGTCAACTCGTACGAGCTGTTGAAATGGTAGGCTCCGCTTGAAATGAATCAGCGCATACGCAACCAAGCACATACACACACG
>NW_014034940.1:0-1911 GCF_001186125.1 Sphaeroforma arctica JP610
TCCATTTTACATATCAGAATTTGGACAAGGCCATTAAAAGACCTCAGTACAATACCAAATATAAGATTCGGACTAGTTCCATTAATAGAAATATATTTACTTTTCAAATCTATTTATATCTGAATACTTCGGTAGCGAGATGGCTCAATCAAACATAGGTTTCTAAGGGCTATTAGCGTTGCTTAGTTTATCCTCCGTTCAGCCAACCAGATGTGCCAGTCTGATGAAGGCTAGTCGGTAATTCTTGATAAGTGGTAAGTTATTGATAAATACAATAACTATATTCATCAAGAGTGTTTTTTCTTCTTTTTTCTTCTTCTTCTAAAGATAGGATTTTATGAGTCTCTCGGATTCGCCCCAACGAAACATACCATAGTTTCTAATAGAGCGACGACGAAACACTAAACAAAATCCCTTCGGCGAAAACAGTACTGAGAGGATTATATATAGGCAATGTCTCAGCCTCACAACCCCTCAGAGTATTGCTGTTTTCACGAGGCATACCTAACTTTACTAAAAGACTCATTTGGTTTATTTACTTTTAAATTTTATTATACTTAGACTTAACCTAAGCGTTTATTGGCGCTAATATCGCCTTGATAGACCGAAATTTACATATTGCCCGAGAACTGTTTGTTATCTTTTGAATATATTGGATCGAATGTGATCTTCTATTGGATCGAATGTGATAATGCCTATACTTTTTTTATTATGTAATTGTTTATACGCTGCTAACCAGATCTATTCTCTGAGTTTGAGTATCCGCTGTATAGTTTACAACTGAAGTGTCGTGTATGTGTACGTCCTCTGTTACTTTCTTAATGTTGCCTTAGGCCCCACTTAGTAATCTTAGGAGTGTTCTGAGTGATTTCGATCTCAACTTGACCTTTCTTGATCTGTTGAGCTTTGGATATACTCGATCAGGTCTTTTTCCATTGTCTTTGATCATGTGTATTATGTATTATATTGTCCTCATACTATGATTGTCTCTTTGTTTGAGATTGTGTTTGACATCATTATATATATCTTAGGTACCTTGTGATTTGTGGTTACACGTGTTGATATGTTTACGCTTTGGGAGCGAGAGTAGTGGACAACTACCGTAAACTTCTTAATGGAGTACTCACCCCCTGTAATTGTTAATTACTAGCCGATGTGAGCTGTGTCTGCTTGAGGACAGTCTGTTGTGTCAACTAAGATTTTATTATCTTTGTTGTTGTGATTTGATTTGCATTGGTTATATTTCGTGCTTCGATTTGTGTTAGATATAGATGTATAATCTCTGTTTATCTTTGTGGGATGGTTACCACGTCTAAGGTTTTGCGAGGTTACTGAGTTTTAGTCTCCCTAATCTGCTGGGGATATTAATACCTATCCATTTGATGTACTAATTGTGGATTTAAGCTTATGCGTCCAGGTTATGAGTTGTGTACTTTACGTTATGTGGGTTTCAGTTTCTTACTGATTACTGATTACTTATGTGACTTTGTAAGTTAATATTTGGTTTCCACTTGTTAGACCATGCATGCTCGTTTCCTTTTATGCTTTTGTTTTTAAATGGTATCTCTCATCTTTATGCTAGATATTTCATCCTCTATGCGTGCTAGGGATGTGTATGCTCATACTAATATTTTTTTTAACCTGCATATTCACCTTAACATTCACAAGGTTTCGTATACCTCAACACTCAGGTTCTCGTCCTTCCAGCTTATTTCTGGAACACGATATCTTTACCTTGGTTATTCCTTCCAAGGTTTCGTGGTGTGGGGAGTCCCTTCTACTACTTCTCTTCTTCGGTCTTCCTGTAGCTAAAGGTTCTTGCTCTTGGTTAGCTGTTAACCCTTCTTCTGAGCCAGTTCTTCCTTCCGCTTGCCTTCTCTTTCTCCTTCTAATAAAGTTTCTATTAGCTTT
>NW_014034939.1:0-1910 GCF_001186125.1 Sphaeroforma arctica JP610
ATTTATACATAGAGTCTAATGTGGAGGCCCGGCTTATTACACAGCCCCCACCCAGCTTTGAGACTCAAGAGAAGCAAGTTGCTCACTCAAGCTGATTATGGGTCAAAAAGCAAGAAAGAAAAAACAGGTTGAAAACATTAAGTAGCATAACATATAGTTAATGTTTCTCAGGCGGAGAAGTTGAGCGTTCTCGGTTACCCTGTGAGTTTTGAGCTCAGGTCCAGTAGGTCCGTGGTGGTCGACTGGACGTTTCTTACGCTTCAGTGTCTTCAGCACATATGAAAGATGAGCATAAAGGCTCGGGATAAATGCTGTAGGCGGATAAGTTTTAACTTTCGTTCCTTCAGACGATGGAAACATGCTATCTTTTTCAGCTTGTGACTTATGCAGGCGTTTACGCCATTTTCGATTAAAGGCTTTTAAATAGTCTTGATTATCGAAAGCATCTGAAGTCAACTCAGCTATTGTACCGTCTATAAAGCGTGTACGATAGTATGTATAGCCTTCCTTATCCGTTCTCCATATAATGTCTTTAAATTCAGAACGATCAAGAGGGGCATTAGAGTCATGTCTTCTTGCGAGTATAATCTCTGTAGTCGGAATACGACTTGTGCCTATATTAAGTGCACTAGAACCATCGGGGTTATTTACCTCGTACGTTCCACTTTTAGTGTCTGCTACAGAGATTATATATGGACCTATCCATTTAGATGTTAATATAGTAGCATCGGAATTACGTTGACGGATGTTAACTCTGTCACCAACCTGATACTCTGCTATCTTCTTGGTAGTGTTCCAACGCTTTTGCCTTTTTAATAAGGCTATGTTGCGTATTTCTCGCAAGCAAGGATATACGACGTTATAAATACGTTGGACCTTCTCTAACCATGGTAGCTCATGGTGATCGGGTTCGTCCTTGTTAAAAGATATTTGTAACTCACTATATCTGCCACGAAAATAGTGAGCGGGTGTAGTTCCTGTAACCGGATCAGCACACTCGTCCATCAGTGATTGTACCCACTTAAGGTGGTACGGCCAATCATCTGCATCATCCGTTAATGCAGTACGCAAGAAGAACTTAAGTCTTCTATGGCGTGTTTCCTTCGCGCCTTGTGTTTGCGGCTTATATGGCACACCTCTCTTATGGCATATACCTGATACGAGTACTAGCGATTCCATAACGTCATCGCAGAACTCACTACCGTTATCAGTGCACATGATACCTGGCCACCCGTGGTCAGCAAAGACTTGGCAACATAATTCTGCCACGGTCTGCGTACTCTTGTTCTTTAACGGATAGAGCAAGTTATACCGTGACGCCACATCAAAGAAGTGGCATACGTACCGGTCGCCTATGTGCTCGGACGTAGGCAGGTCAACCAGATCAATGATGACCCTGCGCCATGGAACATCTTCAGTCACACTCTTAAGCGGTGCGAAACCATAGCGTTTGATCTGAGTGAGATCAAAGTCTGTGCATGACTGATATACTCTGTCAACTAAAGTTGCCAGCTTAGGGTGTGTGATCCCATGTCGCTTAGCATCTTTAAGTACTTCTACTACGTTCTGGTGCTTCAGCTTATGATGTTGCTTCAGCCAAGCAAGAATGTTTTCATCATTTTGCTCTTCCAGAATAAAGGTAGGGTGTTGAGAATCCACTGGCATGGTCTCTAAGTCTGTAGTGTTTTCAGACTCCTGTCCTGTTTTTGCATGAGCGTCATAATCGCGCTCATGTGCGTTAGATACACCTAATTATTAAATAGTCGCATTATATGTGTATACGCTTCAGGATTGTCTTTCATTAATCCCTTTAAAAATAAGGTTTGAAAGACCTCGGGCTTGGACTCTATGTTATTAAACAGAGTCCTAGCTAGAGACTGACGCTTCTTAACAGTGTCATTAGTATATTG
>NW_014034938.1:0-1910 GCF_001186125.1 Sphaeroforma arctica JP610
AGTGTGTGTATGTATATATATTGATATATATATATACATATACATATATATATGGGCGTTGATACGGGTGCGTGCGGGTAGTATTCTGCATGTGTATGTGTGTATGTGTATTGTATCTATCACACTAATCTGTATCCCATTCGAAGCTCGTTTGTTTCAAGCAAATCTATAACTGCAGTTGCTTAATGTTTGAATGCTGGTCTAATTCACAGGGGTCTGCACTCAAGCACTTACAGGGTCTTCTTTTTTTTCGTTTTGCTCGCGTCCGGTGATTCACTTTTCGTATCTGCTTCTTTCTTATCAGAACACACTACTGATGTCGTGAAACTATGCGAGGCACATCTCAATACAGGGTGTTTAGCACCTTCAGGTACATGACTTTTTGCGCAGTATCTGAGACCCGCATTCTGGTACAGTTGCAGGTGATTACATTTGAATATCCTTCGCAACATTGTTGACTCGATCTCTAAAAGATCATTCGATAGGCTGGTTCACGTATTCACGTATTCTATTTTAGCTCACGTATAGTTGCCTCTCATTTATAAAAGCCACAGAATTCTTGTCTCACTACATATTTAGTCGTCTCAGACGTCTGTCACTCTGTCCTCTCTTTCTCGCTCAGAGACTCACTCTACCACTAATTATTTTTAAATACACACATAGTAGAGTGGAGAGGCCCCAGAAATTTGTTTTTGTTTTGTTTTTTTTGGCTTGGATTTGGCGAGCGAAAATGAAAAATCACAGGACATGGAGATGTTGAGAGACCAAGTCTTTACTAGAGGTACTACTAGGACCGAGAGTCCGAGACCCCCAAAAAAATGAAGACTTGATTCAGGCCTATACATGTCTTAGTCTGAATGTCACAGAATGTCGATTGGTGATAAATATGATAATATCGATTGGTGATAAATATGATATGTACGCGGAATGTGCATATGTAGCCACTCTTATGTAAATTGTACGATAGGTCCACTCTACAGTCCACGCTCTCAGTTGTCTGTACTCTGCAGTCATAGACGCAAAGCTGTAAACAATCACATCTGCAACTGAGTTGTTTGTACGTTCGACACGCACTGATGGATTGATTATGCAGCAAGCAGTCTCGCATACAACAGACTATATCAACTTGAGAACATACTCTTCTGAGTTTGTAGATATAGGTTTGCCCGAAGTCGACGACCCTTTACAACACAATGTCTCTGTGCAATCACAACACGATGCCCTTGTGGTGCTGTCTGAATCTACAGAGGAGGCAGATACAAACACCATTTCACCTATTCACAATACATGCTCTCTAATTACGAATAAAGTAGTACCGTTCAAACCGAACAAATCTACTAATATGCGTTCACCTGTGAACAACTCCGAGTACAATGCCGCTGCGACTTCTAAGGAGACGAGCAACAATACACACACAAGCGAAGGTACTGTGGCATTGAAGACCTTGAAGTCGTCTGATCCCTTTAGCAATGCAGACCATGAATTCCTTGAGGTAGCCCGCAGTGCACTCCTATGTTCGGCTGTACCTCCGATGAGCCAAGGCATCCACTACGATTTGACCGATGACTATGGACTAAGCACATTTTCTGAATACCATCTACCTAGACAACCGTCGCCATATATGCCTAGTGGTGTACGCAAGCCGACCCCAGCAAATACGCTGACCTATGGGCCGCAGATTCGACAAGGTATAAATTATGAGAATATACACCAAATATAATAGGTGTACTGGGTCGCCTTCGAATGAATAGTATGCATCGTCTCGACCTTTAAAAATGAGAGTGGACTTTTCACAAATCATTCATATTTCTCCACCGCATTCTGCATATTCGCATCGTTTCTTCATACAACACAAAATCACATATCATAATTATTGAGCATATACATGTATATGTATGTATTAGTGTAAT
>NW_014034937.1:0-1909 GCF_001186125.1 Sphaeroforma arctica JP610
ATATATGTATATATATACGTATATATATATGTATATATATATATATATATATTGTATTAACGTTTGCAAACGTATGTATTATTTCTTATTACGAATATATTCGTACGATTTCTGTATTCATGTATGAATATATGTTTTTATGTATACTTATCTGCATGAGGACCTTAGTATACAAGTAAAATGGCCACGAGTTATTTATGCGCATAATTGTGTAACTTGTTTTCTTCCATTATTACTATACCGTCGCAACAACGATGTCTCTTCAAAACTAATCATCATGTACAACCTACAACGCAACATCTCTGTACAGCTGTACCCAAGTATGGCTGGTCGAAGGAGATGAACGGTGAGTTTGACTATCTGAAAGGAAGCAAACCAGTTGCGCTCAGACCTACCCCGACTCAGATTGCAAGTCTTCTGGGCTTAGCGTATAGGTAAGTCCGGTGAAAGAGGGTTTGAGCTGAGGTTCGGCATGTCCAGATGCTGCTATTTTGCGATCTTGCACGGGGTTTGTATCGAGAGTACTACGGCGTGCATGTATCGCCACCAGTGCTTGCCAAGCGAGTATTTTTAAAGTATGATGTTATTCCTGAGCTAAGGCTACAGTGACCTGGAGTATATCAAGAAACGTTTGTGTCTATTCGCCCACACTCGCTCTGAATGGTCTATGTTCGCTATTGTGTTCTTCCAGGTTTTGGAGATACACAAGTTCTGTGAAAAGGAAAGGTCGCGTGCCCTTCATGGATCCAATGAACCCACAGGAACTAGATCCATATAAAGGTACTGGGATTCAGATCAATACAAATGAGTAAACGTTGACCGCCTGTAGGTTTGCGATGTAATTAATATGCAGCATAGGCCTTTACAGTCTCAAAGTTTGTATCGAAAGCCGCGTTTTGATGTACTTCTACCACTTTGCACCGCACTTAGGAGTGCCCATGGGAGGTATTGGGGGCGGAACCGTCTGCCGCAGCTGGAAAGGCCACTTTAACCGGTGGAATCTTGTGCCTGGCATATACTCGTACGAAACTGTATGGGCTGATCAGGTACAACCCCTACTGCAACACTGTCAACCCGAAGCATTTCTTCAAAACGCTGAAGCCAAAACCTGGTCCACTGTTTGCTGTGGCATAGTGCATGGCAGAGGGTTGTTGTTTGTTGGCGGTTGCCTCATGCCCGTGCAAATACGCATGCACAACAGCCTCGGCTGGCAAGCAACACAGACACCTTAGAAGCAACACAGACACCTTAGCGTGAGTATGTATTCGATACCTTGTACTAAACCAATGCAAACCCCACCGCTTGACCTCGTTTACGTCCGCTGCAGTTCATTGTGCGGATCCAACGGCCTGACCAGTCGGTGTATCAAGTGGTTCTATGCGCCTCCTCTCCTAAAGCAAGCTACCAGCACCTGTCGGAGTGGAATTGGGAGTACACGGGCGAGGGTGGAACCTACCATGCCGTAAGTAGTAGGGAATTCTAATTCCGTATCACATACTGTCTCACACTTGCATGTCATGAGCTATAAACTGTGTCTAGACTGAGCTATAACCTGTGGCTATGCTGAGCTATAACCTGTGACTATGCTGAGCTATAACCTGCGTCTATGCTGAGCTATAACCTGTGACTATGCTGAGCTATAACCTGTGTCCATGCTGGGCTATAACCTGTGTCTATGCTGAGCTATAGCCTATGTCTATTTTATATAACCTGTGTCTATGCTGGGCCATAACCTGTGTCTATGCTGGGCCATAACTTGTGTCTATGCTGAGCTATAACCTATGTCTATTTTTTATAATCCGTGTTTATGCTGAGCCATTTCCTATGCCTATTTTATATAACCTGTGTCTATGCTGAGCTATAACCTATGTCTATTTTATATAATCCGTGTCTATGCTGAGATAAATCC
>NW_014034936.1:0-1909 GCF_001186125.1 Sphaeroforma arctica JP610
GCGTCATGTCAGACTCTAGATACGTAAAAACAAGAACAAACAGAACCATATCTCATTCAACTGTACGTAGAATTATTCTCTCTCATAGGACGATCAAAGTATAAAAACACGACACAAAAAAATGCCTTTGAACTTCAAAAAATGTCTGTAATATCTTCAGATATCCGGTACAGTCACAACCGGGCGATTGGTGTGCCGCTTATACATTACTAGTTCATTAGTTCATACCTTTACAGCAACACGCTCATTAGTGATACGATGATGGCCCAGTTTCACCTTAGAGAAGGCCCCCTCTCCCACTGTTTTGCCTATCTTGTACTCAGTGAGCACCTTCCGAGCTATGCTCGGCATACTGGCGATGTGGCGTACCTAATACTCCCGGCCGCTTATATATGTATATGTATATATGATATCTATGCAAATATATACTAAGGGGTTTACAGCCTATATAGCCCGATCCGCCCAGGTGTCATACGCTCTCAGCTGAGCGTCCCTAAGCGTGATGAGGCCTACTGTATGTGCTATATAGTATTATATATTTATTTAGTTAAATAGGTCGGCACTCGTCTGTGAGATGTTTTGATACCATTTACGGCTTTTCTGAGGCATTGGTGGTATATGGAATTATGGAGTGTCCAGACCTCTACTATTAGCTAGAGAGACTCCAGCGCTGGAGTCACTATAGAAGTTCACCGTACATTTGAACAGTGAACACAGATGCACAGAAAGGTTTTTTACTTCGTGAATAAACACAACTGCTCTGTGGTAATGTTTGTTATTATTAGAAACCCATGAAAGTTTTCACTGATATGATTGGATGGAGAGGGCCCCAAGTATTTAAAACTATTCATAGCAGCGCAGTTAAAGGCTAAATCTATTTTAAGAACGAATCAAATACTGAATCTTATCAGAAAAAGCCGCTGCAAATCAATTTCCAAAATCACAACCACATTGCTCATCTCCTGGCTATAAAGTAAATAAGCAGCTTCTCATTCGTATCAATGTATCATAGCCTTCTAAATGAAACATACTTACAGTCCCGTGTCTTGTACATCCACTGTATTTATATGTACGTTGTTCGTGCTATGCGTGCAGTATAGCGACGAATTCGGGTGCCACGCGGTTTCAGAGGTTTGATATGCCGATACGAGACGTATAGACAGTTGATAAAACTTACCACTTAAAGCAGCCGTTTATTTACCTGAAGGCTGAGACTGCCATCTCCAACCCTTCTATGTAAATATAATAAAAAAAGATAAGACACAAAACACAGATAGATAGATATATGTAGATATATGTAGATATATGCACGCCCACAAGAGTATACATATATGCGTATGTATATAGTCATATACACTCTATATATCATTCAATAATAAATCGCAGAGTTGCGAGAAAATAGCCTGGATTAGCTCAGAAAAAATGAATCAACAGCAAATGCTGCAACAGCAGCTGCAACAGCAACAGCAACAGCAGCTACAACACCAACAGATGCAACAGCAAGCCATGATGAACCCTCAACTACAACAGCAGGTAATTGCAATGTGCATGTTCGGAAGTATATTAATAAGTGCTGTATAATATGTATATAACCCAAGATATATAAATGGGGTTCGTTTTCTGTGCAGGAGGTGCACACACATACACGGGTAGCCAGTTAGGCGTGTATATTCCAGCTCATTTTCCTCAAAGAGTGTGTTTGAATAAAACACGGTATATATCAGCGCACGTATATTTATACATATCTGATATTACATAAATCGCATGCACCGTGTATCACTCATAGCCGGGAGATATAAGGATATGAGCAGTATTGGATATATATATATATATATATATATATACATACATGTATATATATATATATGTGTATGTACTTTTTATATACTATATACACACACACACACAC
>NW_014034935.1:0-1909 GCF_001186125.1 Sphaeroforma arctica JP610
GTGTTTGTGTTTGTGTCTGTGTCTGTGTCTGTGTGTGCACGTGTGTGTGTGCAAGGAGTGTATGTCTGTGTTTGTATGTATAAATTTATACTGGTATATGATTGTACATATTTCAGCTGTTTCATGCTGAATATATCCGGAAATGGACATTGTGATTCACATCTCCGACCCTATAAATTTATCAATTCACAAGGCAATATCGCCGTACATCCCTGCATAACTGTAGTATGTGGCTCATTTGCGAGTTGGCTGTATGTAAACGTACATGCGCATCTTTTATTGCGCACTTGTGTACCTTTCATATCCTCGCGATGGTTGTGCAATAAGCCTACTTATTACTGTCCGATACTGTAGTGAACATCCTTCAGAAATGTTTGATCTATTCAGCTCATGGGATTGTTCACTTAGCTACTACCTTCTAACTCGTGTGTGTAACATTGCACAGACTATTCTCTCGTTGAACCTCTCTTGACGCAACTGGCGAACGCTGAATCTCGTTTGTAGCTCCAACCTTTGCATATCCAATGCCATCGAAGACACTGTACACGCTGTTGGATTCAGATAGTAAAGAGAGAGAGTGATGGAGGAAACTAGCAGTACGCAACCGATCCTAAACCCTAAAACACCATCATATTCACAGAGAAATGGCTTCTTCTTCTTGCTAAAACGACCAATCGTGATTTGGTTTGTTAGACACTTGTAAACGCTTTTGATTATTCGATTTAGAAACTTTGAAACATTTATACGGGTCAAAAGATTGGGAAAACGACCTATTGTACGAGTTAAACGGACATACTATGCAACACTTCTGACAGCTTGGAACCTCAGGCCTCCGAACATGCACCCATAACATTCACGATATAAACGTCAAGTTGGGTGGGTCTTCCATGGTCCGTATTCCCGGTATTATATACTATTTTCATTCGCAGGATAGTGATCAAGAGTTAGTTTCTATTGGAAGATATAAATAGAAATATTGGCGGGTACCTAAAAAAAATACCGGCAACCGACAAATTCCCAATTTTTGTGTTTTTTGAGAAGGCTATGAATTTTTGAAAAACGCAACATGGACGGGTGAACACTGGGCAGTCCGCATCAGCCACGTAGGGTTTTGGGATGAAGACATACATGATGATGATGATGCGTATGTGCTTTGGCCTTGGCTCTTGGGTCAGTGTGTTCTATTTATTACACATATGTACCGTTTTGCCGGTAGCGGTATTTTATACCTTTGCTCTGATTAGGCAACCGTAGCCAAGCAGATTTGTGACAATGCAGCACGTAGGAACCTGGGTTTGAGCAAGTATTTCGGTTGTGTAATATAGAGTGATTCTTTCTCACCTTCACTTCTGTACACCTTCATTAACCCGTAATAGTCCTGTAGATAAACTGAGTGCAACGATGGCTGCCGGCAAGTCTCGGTGTTTATAACCATATGCAAGGGTGACCAGCCCTCGACACCCCGAAACAACCCTACACAACATCCCAGACGCTAGCCGTTTGCCGGAGTGATATAGACTTGAGTTAGGGTTCGTACTATAGCTTCAGGTATATATACAGTGCATGGCATAGTTAGTGCGGATTCAGGGAAACCACGTGACTGTAAGTATTCTCAACTTGGATACTCTAACCCACCTGGGAATAAACGAAGAGTATCGTACATTTCCAAGGCACAGCCTTTCGATTCAGGTAAATCGATTTTCCCCTACACTACATCGAGAACCTGTCTACAATTTTACTATCTGTAAATGCGGGAATATTAGCTATATAATTTATATATATATATATGTGTGTGTGTATGTGTGTGTGTTGTGTATGTCTTGTGTGTCTATGTGTGTGTGTCTACGTGTGTGTGTGTGTGTGTATGTGTATGTATATGCACATGTATATATATATATATATATAGTAG
>NW_014034934.1:0-1909 GCF_001186125.1 Sphaeroforma arctica JP610
ATTTAGTTGTTCCAATGGGACCTATACGACATATTATAGTATGTCTCCAGGGCGTCTTCTGGACGGCTCGGATATCCTGATATAGGAAAGTGTCTACTTCCCTATATAAATATATTGGCTCGCATTGTATCATGCTTATTAATTTATTGAGCCATAGATCTTTACTCTGTAATGGGCAACACAGCGTGATGGTAGCTTTAAGTATATGAACATAATTTGATAGCTGCGATAGAGGTCTATTTGAAAGGCGTCTCTCAAAGGATGATTTAAAGTCCTGTAATTCGATAGTTGTGCATTATGATGTGCAGCAAACATATCTATGGTATGTGGCCCAAATATCTTTTGAGCCAGTTCAAACCACCTGTGATCACATTTCCAGTCAGTGGCTAGTAACTCACGTACGGATTTATTAAAGTCCGGTACAAAGCGTGATAACATATCCGGTAAATGGTCATGTATTCCCGGCAGATGTTTTATATTAAAATAAAACTTTGATATTGTATCATGCCAGCGACTCAGTAATTGTGAGTCGGGTTTCATCTTTTCCATATATTGAAGATATTTCTGATCACACAGTGTAAATGCTGTTCCGTATAAGTAATCTCGGAAGTGTGTTAGAGCTGCCACTATGGCTAATAGCTTTAACAGTTGGATAGTTCAACTGTGAAGCATTCATCGCTCGACTGAAGAATTGTATATATCTAGGTTTGCTATCTATAACCTGATATAATACTCCTCCTAGGGCTAAGTCGGAGGCGTCCGTTGCTATTTCAAACGGCACGCCATCGACTGGTCCTTGTACAACAGGGGCTTGTTGAACTGCGTGCTTGAGCGCTTTAAATGCGTCATCACACTCTTTAGTCCACAAGTATCCTAGTTTGCCTTTATGACATCTTAAGTGATTAAAAGGTTTAAGGTAATCAGCCAAGTGTGGTACTCCATCTGAAAAAAAGTTTACAACCCCACACATGTTGTTCATCTCTTCCTGTAGTTGGTGTTTGCCAATCTAACAGGTGTTCCACCTTACCGGGGTCGATTTTAATACCTTCCCCAAATATACGGTAGCCTAAGAGCTGTATTTCGCTCATGGCGAAGTGACATTTCTTCTCGTTAATCTTGAAGTTTTGTTCGTTGAGTCTCTGAAGGACTCGTCTGACTAATGCGGCATGTTCGCCCTTAGTCTTAGAAAAGATGGTTTTGTCATCTATATAGGCTTGCACGTTAGGCATGTCTGCAAACATTTCCTCCATTACTTGTTGGAAGAATGCTGGTAAAGAGTGTAACCCGAAAGGTGCACCTCTGAACCTGTATTGTTTACCTTTCCACGTAAAACTAAAGTATTTACGATGTGGTTCATGTATCTGCATTTAATGGTATTCTTGTGTAAGGTCTATAGTTGTAAATACTGTAGCACCTTCCATCCTTCGCAGTAGCTCGTTAATACGAAGTAAGTGAAAGCTATGAGTCGGCAATAATTTATTTATCGGACTCATGTCTAAACATACTCTGAATTTCTTAAACGATCCGTCAGAGTTATGTTGGTCTACAGCTAGCAATGCCAAGTTAACTGGCGTCTGTTGATAGTTAATTTCTATCACTCCATCTGCTAACCATTTCTCAACTTGTTCTTTTACCACAGCCTCGTGTCTCCAGGATACATAGTTCCTGGAGGAGCACTTCAACTGTGTAAAGTCCACCTTGGTTAAGTCAAGGCTGACATATCCGTCGTTAAAACGGAATTTTGCCCAATCTGTGATCTTTATCTTTTTATTTACTAGAATCAGATCCATGATTTTGTTCGCAAAGTCAGGTATTAATGCCTTGACTGTGTCTGACGGGGGCATATATGGTTTCAGACAGTTATCGTCTGATTGATCCCTTAATGGATCTATGCTATTCGGTAAACCAG
>NW_014034933.1:0-1908 GCF_001186125.1 Sphaeroforma arctica JP610
TTATTAATATGTAGGTGTATATGTATATATATATGTGTGTGTGTGTATCTGTGTGTGTGTATGTTTGAGTGTCAGTATATGTATGTGTGTGTGTTTGTGTGTGTGTGTGTGTGTGTGTGTGCGTTTGTGTGTAGACGTATAGACTCTTAAATTTATACCTGGTTTGATATGGAAACTCTTTTTTGTTTTAGTACTCGTATCAATATTCTCGCAAGAATAAACGAATGAATGTATTTGGAGACCTACACGATCATAATCTCATCGCAAATATATTTCGTCAAATTGTTGCTTCATTTCTATATATATCCCTTTTTGTATGTAATTTTGTTCGAGGATCCACAGTATGAATATGAACTTAGCATGTATTTTGTATTTAAATGTATGTGTTATATATGTGTTAATAAATGTCTGGCAAATTTAATTTCACATACAGTACACGAAATTAAGCTGATAATACTCCATCGCATTTGAACGGTTCTGTAACGCGTTTCTTCGAATTGATTTAGGTTGTACGAACTCTAACTATGTCTCGATAATGTTCTTGGTGATACGCTCGGGAGATGCTGCATCTATGTGCCCTAATGTATATCTTTATTTATTTAACTTTGCATTCAAATTCGAATGAGATTATCCTGGTTTTAAAGATCGTTCCTGAGAATCAGAGAAAGTTTAGATGGTCATGTACATGGCGCACATATGTGTTTCGCCACATTTTAGGTACATACGAGAATAAAAAATTGCGTGAAGCATACCCGCCACGGGAATTCTAGTGTATCGATAACTACTGCTAGTTGAAAATCGGCATCATGTATAATGCTGCACTCCGAATTGCTGATGTACTATATAATTTATTGCTCTGTACGACGTTTGATCACTTAAAAACGTGAGGGTGTTCGATATACACATTCGATACTGAAGTGTTCCTACTGTTTTGATCGCTCTAAAGTATCCGGGCGTCTATATTCGCTTGAACAGCGAAACCCTGCTGCCACCAATACTAATCTGATCGGTTCACATGCGTTATTAATAAGTTGGGCTATAAACACCCCGACTTCTGCTTTGGGATATGGGGAGTTTGCGTACGCTCGCGTGGACTTCAGTGGCCTGGATGTGACTAAGGTTACTATAGTGCAAAGTCAAGTGCGAGAGAGCGCCGGCCCTGGCGCCTGGAGCGATACAACTGCCGATACATCAGGTACCCTGGGCGAGAGTTACCATCAGATCACAGGAACATTGACTCCTGGTACAGACTATACTAACACATGTGCTGATCCCGCTGCCTATGAATCAGGACTCACATGCAACGAACTAGGTCTATGCGCCGCAGATCAAACCTTCCTAGTCCAGTATATGATCCATCAAGACGTACACGCCTTGTTTGCAAACCCTGGGCTGGGTAACAGTGCCGGCTTTGATCTCCGTTTACTAGTCGACGTATCCTATGAAACTGATATGGCCAGTGCCACCCGTCGACGTCGGCGACGCCAAGCAACCACAGATACAGACAACACCGGAGTACAGCCTGCTTCAGATCCCGCTCAGAACGGACAGGGACCCGCTTGTATCTCGGCCGCCGGTGAAGTGAAAGGGTCCGATCAAGTTGCGGAGACCGATGATAATGACAGTGCCGCTGATGCACTGACATCCTCGTCGTTTATTGTGATAGCCGCAGGCGTGATTAGTTTGGCTTTGTTTTAAAATAGGCTGATGATGAACTACAGACGGACGTGTGCGTACATGCCATCCTTGATGACACGTATTCGAATTAGGCAATTTAGTATATATTAGTAAAATAAATGATTGGCAAAGAATATTCAGATACACAAGCTTATTGGCCAAATTTACAATCAATATATACAGATACAACCGTTTGCCTAATCTACTCTAGAATTAATTTGTGTCAGGCGA
>NW_014034932.1:0-1908 GCF_001186125.1 Sphaeroforma arctica JP610
TCCTGCACCAAATGCTGCTGCAGGCTTACTTGCGGAGTGAGATCCTGTACCAAATGCTGCTGCAGGCTTACTTGCGGAGGCAAATTCTGCACCAAATGCTGCTGCAGGCTTACTTGCGGAGGCAGATACGGGAAAAAATAACGTTCCAGGCTTACTTTCGGAGGCAGATCCTGCACGAAATGTTGTCGCTGCCGTACTATTGGAGGCAGCTTCTGTGCTAGATGTTGTTACTGCAGATACACGAACTGAGGCAGATACAAACCCTAAAACCCTTGTTTTCACTGTAGGCTTTGTTTCAGGGGTAATTCCGAATCCCGTTCCAGATCGAGTCCCAGATGCAGTTGAAGCAGTGCTAAATGGTGCTGCGACAGGCTTACTTTGAGAGTCATATTTAGAAGAAGCGCCAAACGAAGATAAGCCAGCGCCAAATACAGATGAACCTCCGCTCAATGCAGATGGACCATCGCTTAATGCAGGCGGTCCAGTTTCCTTGGGCGGGTCTGCACCAGTAGCAGAAGTCGCCGTGGGTGGAGATACTTCACAACTGAGAGTGGTCGTAGACGCGGCCTTGACCTCAGGAGCTGGCACGCTGCCATC
Source organism: Sphaeroforma arctica JP610 (assembly GCF_001186125.1). Lineage (NCBI taxonomy): Eukaryota > Ichthyosporea > Ichthyophonida > Sphaeroforma > Sphaeroforma arctica. Next base: position 598 of record NW_014034932.1, read on the forward strand.
TTTGCCCATACCACATGCAGGGCATATGTCTATCAACCGCTTGTATGAACACAGACACCCCTGACACTCCCAAGTATCACCAAATGAAGCACTCCAAATAGAGGGCCTAGCAAGTGAGAGAGATGGCTGGACAGTTTCATCCTCTGTTTCACGACTTTTCTGATTGTTTTCGCTGGCATGGTCAGACGACACATCCGCCTTCACGCTCTCCTCGAACTTGGCCTTAAATTCAGTGGCAGCCTCAACGGTTATAAATCGGATCTTAAATACTTCCTTGTTGCTTGCTCCGCCTACGAAATCAGATGATGTCATCCAAGAGAAGACGCGCTCGTTCGAGTAAGTTCTAAGCTTCATACCACTGATTATACGATGATTCGAAGCTATAATATGCGTAATATCTCTTCTCAGCAAGAATCGCACGAAACCACCCTTTTTATGTTTCAACAACTTCGCACGACCCGTAGCCCTCTCTTTCATCCGATCATTTACAAATATATACAGTTTTGCTGTGGCTTCGAAAAGCACATCCTCGTCATCCTCTCTAGTACTGAATTCCACTTGATCCAGCTTCCCCACAGGCTCGTCACTAACAGTATGCTTAGCCTCGTCATCATTGCTATTCTTCACTCTGCTATTATCGCACATTGTGTCCGTTGTAGCCAATGAGCTGTTGGCGAGCGTGCAACTTCTGCGGTCTTTCCACTAGGACAAACTGGTTCAATATCAGAGTTCGGAACAGGTCAAGTGATGATGGATGTGAAATAGGCGTAGCTAGGCTGCTGTCACACATGGACCGTTAGGAAAGATAAAAAGATGATCAGTAATTAAAAAAACCCTCAATATGTATCGTGCGTACATATGGTGTATGAATGATACAGTTCAAGATACAATTTAATTAAATTGAAAAGTTGTCAGGGACGCAACTGACAGCCATCACTAAAATTCACTTAAATGGTAACTACGAGTGTGGACTTCGAAGGGAAAAATGCACCAGTTACCTGTAACGATCACGTCTAACGTCCGTGAATTAAACTGATATTGGGCATTCATTGGAATTGAGTATCCATTGAAACTGAGCATGCGTATCATACGCATCCTTGGTGTACATACATACACACATACATACATACATACATACATACATACATACATACATACATACATACATACATACATACATACATACATACATACATACATACATACATACATACATACATGCATGCATGCATACATACATACATACACACACATACACACACACATACATACATACAGACATACATACATACATACATACATACATGCATG
>NW_014034931.1:0-1908 GCF_001186125.1 Sphaeroforma arctica JP610
TGTAAATATATGTCCAAATATGTAGACGTACAGATATACATATATATATATGTGCGTGTGTGTGTGTGCGTATGTGTGTGTAAATATATACACATAAACTTGTATATATAATCACTTTGGACGACGTGGACGCGTATGGGAATAAATATTTATGCAGGAAATGTCATATTATTTTGAATATACTAAATACAGTGAGCTTGGTGCTTGATGTCTTAAGAATTTGGCGCTTTCTGAACGTGTAAGCATCCTTAGAAAAGAATACGAATGCCGAGCAAACATATATGCGAAAGCGCACTCCACGTTTGTGGTCTAAATCAATATTCCCCTCACAGATTTACTTAATATTTCGCACACACATTCACACACCATGCATGTAGTGAGCGACACCTTCACGCAGGCGCGTACACACATATATGTACATTTGGGCATTAAGATTTCTCACATTCACCAGGTATGTATCACGTTAAAGTGGGTAAAATCTCACACACGCATGCACACAAAAGCATATGTGCATACACGACGACATACTCATACAAACTCATGCACACAAAAGCATATGTGCATACACGACGACATACTCATACAAACACATGCACACAAAAGCATATGTGCATACACGACGACATATACAAACACATGCACACAAAAGCATATATGCATACACGACGACATATACAAACACATACACACACGAGTGTATCGACATATACCCATTTAAAATCACACACGCGCACGCTCGCATACAAACATACATATATTTCATATACGCATGCAAACCCAGATCCATACAAATACACGCACGCACACATAAAATCTATTTCTATATATGCATGCAAAAACACTCACATAAATCCCATACCTCGGGCGTCACGCTGGGTCCATTGAGCGGTGCAAATAACGAGTCTAGAAACGGATCGTCAGCGCTCAAAACATTTATGATCTCCATTTCTGTGAAGTACACACATGAGTTGATGGTAGTATATGCGGTGTCGTCTGCTTGGCGCATCAGCACATGGTCCTACGCGTATAATACATAGTGTTTGGTTTAGTGTAGTGTGATAAGTGTAAGCATTCGCAGATACGAACATGGTTTCACTACTTTTGAAACTCTGCTTCTGGTATACACGCACACAAGAATCAATGGTCGTGTATGCAGTGCCGTCTGCTTGATGTATCACCACATGATCGTACACGTACACTATTAGTGCGGCATGAAGCTAAGTGTGATTTGTACAACTAAGTGTGATTGGTAAAAGTATAACTGATTAGCATGATCAAGTATGACTAGCGTAGCTTGGTTGAACTAAGTATGAAAAAAGTATTTATAAATAGCGTGCTCAAGTAAGAACAGTGCCGGTAGGTGATATAGTAAAAACAAGTGTGCAAGGTGTGAGCATTCAATGATGGTGCGTGAGTAGCGTGAGGTTTCATTCCTACTGAGAAAAAAGACATACCCTGAGATATTGCAATCGGAAGTTGAGGTGGACCTTATCCACCATCGCCGGTGGCAACGGCACAGCTTCCACCAGCTTGGCCTGCGTGGTTAGAAACTCTCGGTGTTTCCTGACCTCGCTCTGAGTGGGATCGTACTCAAACACCCCAATCACCTTCAGTATATTGTCTTCCTCAGTTAGTTCATCTACCACACACGGGACATTGAGTAGTATCAAGTCCATGAAGATGCGCACAAGTAAATGCAAATCTTCGATGCTCTCAAGGTCTTCGCATTGTTCAAAGACGTCCAACAAACTCTTGATGTATCGCTTGACCACTACCTGCGTGGCTAGCGCGTCTCGACTGTACCTGTAAATTTTGAAGGCAGCGATTAGTATTTTATATATATATATATATATATATATATGCATGCATGTATACAATATATATATATATATATATATATATATATAT
>NW_014034930.1:0-1907 GCF_001186125.1 Sphaeroforma arctica JP610
AAAGGTATTAATTATAAAACCATTAAAAACCATTTTAGGAAACTTAAGTTCCTCGTGCTATTAAGAGTACATGTAGGAAACTTAAGTTCCTCGTACTATTTAGAGTACGTTTAGGAAACTTAAGTTCCTCGTACTATTAAGAGTACGTTTATAATTTACGTACTGCTTAAGAGTACGTTTATAAAATAGAGTCTAACGTGGAGGCCCGGCTTATTACAATGGAATACAGCTTTTTTAAGTTTATCTTGGAAAAAATAGTCGCAACTTCCATTTTGTGTAATATAGTAAGGGTTTAATGTTGCGGAATTAGGTTGTTAATTGGTGACAGGTCTAGTACAACTCTTGTTCTACCAATCGTTCCATCAGAATTATATTGATCGACCGCTAAGAGGGGTTGCATCATACTTGGTTTCAATTAGACCCTGTTTGAACCAATCGTCAATTTGGGTCTTAACAACGTCTTTGTGTCTCCAACTTACGTAGTTATGTTAAGGACAATATAACAGAGAAGTTGACGTTTGTTAAGAGAACTTGAACATACATCAGTCAGTTAATACAATCTTCCTGTTTTGTATAATTAAGTCCATAATTATATCGGTAATGTGCGAAATCATATCCTTTGCTTCACCTTTCGGAGGTTTAGACATATTATCATCTGACTGATCTTTATTCGGGTCTAGCCCATTAGATAGTCCAGTGAGGGCTATACCTAAACCCTAAACTGAGGAGATCAGTCATAACTATAAGAGGGGGAACCACTGTTAGAGTGTAAGATGGTAGTCTTTGAATAAAGCTCAATTGTATATCTTTATTTACAACCTCACCTTTGGTTTTATACTCAGGGTGTTTGTGCTAGTGTTCAACCGCTTGGGTTGGCCAGGGTGAACATTCATATGTTCAGTATGAGAAACCTTTTGCAGAACACTTTAACACTTAGATATTGTTCTATAGCATAATCTCTGCTACTCGCTCTTACGCCGATCAATTAATGTTGCTTGGCTTTCAGAGCAATTCTCTCCTAGTTATCGGCTTTCGGAGCAATGCTCTCATAGGATCAAATGTATTATTAACATGATGTGGTTAATAATTTGATCCGATTTTCGGAGTGACGCAACGTTTGTGATTTCATTCAAGAAAAAGAGTTTTCTTGCTATTGAAACTTACTTGAGATCTGTAGTCTCTCAACCACTAAACACTACCCCGCGGGTATGTAGATGCCATTAATCACTACCCATACCATTACGGCAGTATGTTTTTATGACGGGCGAGCACATAGTAATTATATACTCAAACCCTACCATATTTTTTAGAGGAAATACTCTAAATGTACATGGCATACTTAGGAAAGTCACTAAATGTACATACAGACAAGAGACAGTTGGCGGTGCCAATTTACGGGTACGTTTTCTAGTTGCCCAATCAAAATCGCTACATGTGATATTTAATTCCTTTCTCAAACCTTTCAAACAAAAAAATTAAAAAGTACATTTAGATATTTTTATGTACATTTGTACATTTAGTGACTTTCCAGTGCAGTATTTTTTTTATGACACCTCGGTTCGACGCAAATATATATATACTTTTCTTCTATTTTTATCTGGTTTAAAATACCGGCGAGTGCCAACTGACAATCGACTCTCACATCTGCAAAATCTTGTGTGGATGTATAACAAAAATAAAAATACCTGCAATGTATGTAAAAGTACAAGAAATGCACACAGCTTCAGCACTTAAAATCATGTTCTGTGCTTTATCTAACGATACTCTTTACCTTATTAACTACAGGGATGAGACACACGATCTGTGTAGAATGCCTTGTTGAATTTAGCGAGAGCGTAACGACAGCAAATTGTATCATGTCGAAGTGTGGGTTAAACATGTGCATATGAAGGTAAATATTTGTGTGT
>NW_014034929.1:0-1907 GCF_001186125.1 Sphaeroforma arctica JP610
GTCGTTCCTACATATGTCTGTAAAACACGCTGGTCTGACGATGCTCTGCTATACATTAATGTGTTTGGTAACAACTTGCGATACGAATAATTAGCGCTAATTTGATTGCGCTTATCACAACAAGGACGATATCAACGAATCGAGCACACTAGCACATTATGCGATATCGGAAGCAAAAATAGAGTCACAGTTCCTAAATTCATTCGTGCACATGCATCTGTCTATAGACGTACTATCATTCATATATATATATATATCTCTCTCTCTCTCTCTCTTGAAAATGCTTGTGTCGATAGCACCTATTGTTATCTCTAGCACCCAGTGTGCTTATCGTGATGAGGATCCCATAACCGATAACGATATTAGAAACAATACATCGGCAATTGCTGCGAAAGTGATACTCTACTGTTTTATACAATCAAACAGAAAGGGATTAGTATTGCTTGTCCACAGGGAAAGTGATGCCTCCTTGGGTAGCACACTGCTGGCGTATTTTAACAATGGACAATTGACCATTAAGCTCACACTACTAACTTATATGTTTATGTGTACATGTATATACGCGTTACCTTATTTTCCTTTTCACTGGACATCGTTGTTGATTGTTGACAATTGATTTCAGTTCGAATGATAATTAGTCAGGGACTACAAAAGGCTTATAATTGCAACGGACAAAGATGTAGGGGTGAGCTTGGGTATAGCTGTGTATTAAGACACTTCGATAAAGCAAGAGGGTGATGATAATAAAGCGAGAACGGACCGTGCATTAATACCAGTTGATTTTTTTAGTAGGTGTATTTATTAATGACTGTGTAAGTAAGAAACTATATATAGTCAGACTGAATCTCTCGACCAATAATACTGGCTAGAAAGCCCATTGGCACGTGAACTGACCACAACGACTATCTCTCTCTACTATAGTGAGAGCCGTGTATGTATTTAGCGGCTTCTCAAATCCAGAATCCTCAATCCGTTCACAGGGGATAAATATTGATCGGACACCCTCGGCCCTTCCCTTTTTTTTTTAAAATACAAGGCAAAACCGGCCACTGGCTTGTGCCGCTAAACGTCTCCCTCGTTTATCAATAGTTAACAGTATTTACTCTGTAACAAATATCATTTGCCGGTGTTTCTTGATTTTCACAATATTGCACACATTGTGTATAAAAAAGAGCGTGTACCTGGAATTCTGGTATTATAACGAAAATATAGATTATACGCCTCTATTCGTTGTCCACTAAATAAGTAGCAGTCGTACGTGTATGCATATGTTACTTACATATTCATTTGGTGTTACTCCTCTTTGAATTGATTTTATACTCGAGAAAGTCGTATACTGGGTTGACAGTTCTGCGTATATGGATAATAATAGCTTTTTATAACCACTTAAAATAACACTTTGTTCCTAGTTGAAGACGATGAGTGGTACACAACGACTTTTGATCATTTTTGAATACATGGGCACATCCTTCAGGTAGGCTAACCGAATGAGCTACGGCAGAATAAACCCAGAAGAAAATGTATCCTATCGCGCACTAGCAATACGAATATGTAGCGTGTTTGTTTATTCATACACATGTGTTGTGTACAGTCAGGTAATCTCGCATTCATGGTCGTGGTGAATGCATTGAGAGTAGAATTTGCATTTCCCTATCCAGATAAAGAAATATCTGAAGAACAGGCGAGTGATTTTCTATTTCATACACACATATATACTCTCTCTCTCCCTTTCGACGTACTCTCACGCACAATTTACATAAACACATACGCGAACACGTGTATATATACGCATACATATATATATATATATATATCTATATATATATATATATATATATCTATATATATATATATATATATATATATATATATATATATATATATATATATAGTGTGTGTGTATAGTA
>NW_014034928.1:0-1907 GCF_001186125.1 Sphaeroforma arctica JP610
TATGTTTTAGTATATATACAGACATATAGACATATATATATATATATATGTGTGTGTGTGTGTATGTGTGTATTTATACGTAATCACGCACACACACACTCATATATATATATATATATATATATATATATAAATATATATAAATATAAATATATATATATATATATATATTCATATATCACAAAATATTTCAATGTTTCTAAAATTTCAATATATATATATATAAATGTATGGACACACACACGCAGACACATACACCTTCGTAGAATCATACGCATAAACACACACATAGACACGAAACATACAGACATTCATAAAAAACACACACGAAACATACACACAAACTATCTGATACTGGTAACAACACTAATGAGGAAACGATTATATGTACCGCCACTACCACCATCGAGAGCACTAGACACCACAATCACATACTTTTGGCGGGAGGATTGGCGCTATCCATATTTGTCGATTAGTCTAGTGCTAGATACTATCCAAGAAATGAGGCCAAGCGATATAGAAATATGATTGCTGGTAGTATATGCACTATAGTATTGTTATTAAAAAGACCACAACTATCAAATATATATAAATAGCACGTTGTGGATGTACGATGTTGCACACCGGGGATAGTAAGGACGAAATTCACCACCTGCGATGGATTCAGTGGCTAAAATCGGACTAACAAATATTAAATAAATAAATACGAATCCACGTTGTCGAAATTGCATGACTAAGCTTTTATCTGATCTTACACAGCTTTTTTCTGTTTTTTTTTGTGGAAATTAAAATAGGCCCCTTTGGAGGCCCATTGAGAATATGTTTTCATATCTCATCTGCCGGCCTGCATCTCTGGCCTTTTTCCCGTGACCCCGTCCCCTGATGGCTGATGGCTGAATGTCTGTTGACCTGATGGGCTGACTGATGAGCCCGACGAATTTCGTTAATATTTTGCAACTCACTGGCAGATACCGAACTGTCTATTAAATCCTTATCAGGTGCAAATCAGCACAAATTATAATATTTTGCTTTTCGTAGAAAAAAAAAGACAACAAACAGAAAAGCTGGTAAGTTGAATGCTTTTTAGCCGTCGCTGCACGGAATAAACCATTAATACTTCATAATGGTCAAAGTATGCATGGAACTGTAGAACAACTAGTCTTTTTTAATTTACACAGCAAAACTCGCACTTCACCTATGCATTTTTAGTCAAATATAGATCATTATGTATCATAATGTGTAGACGGAATTGTACATAACTTTGACAAATAAAAAAGTGAACAGTCGGGATCCTGTGTTCATACGCCATTGCAGAAGTAATAAGATCTTCGAGACTATCCCTGTTAAGCACAGAGAAGAAATATTAGAAAACCGCAATTAACGTATAACACACAGGTGCCAGTAAAATACATTGGTGTCTGCAGTATAGTATATGTACAAAAGAATCAAATAGTTGGTATTAACCGAATCCCGGATCGGTCAACACCTACAGATATCGAAAAACACTACAAATGCATTGACTCAGACAAGTACCTTAGCCATCCGACACCATTTTCTAAACCACACTAATATGTCGCACGAAGTCGGAACATCGAGCCCAAATGACAAAGTAATCAATCAAGGACACATCCGAAATACACGAGAAAGTATAGGACCCACTCAAACCGCACACGAGCACAATAATTCAAATGCGAAAGGAACGCAAGAGATGAGTGAGCTGAGTCTCAACAGTTTTGAAGATTCGTCGACCAATATCAGCTCCGTTACATTGCCCGAGTACACATTTGAAGACGATGCGGTAGATAGACCTATCAACTCTGTCGTGCATGAGAAAGTAAGCAATTGGTTTACTAATCGCACACTGTAATCATGGATATATACAAGTTTAAATGAGCGTACCTATATAT
>NW_014034927.1:0-1906 GCF_001186125.1 Sphaeroforma arctica JP610
CATACATACATACATACATACATACTACATACATACATACATACATACATATATACATACATACATACATACATACATACATACATACATACATACATACATACATACATACATACATACATACATACATACATACATACATACATACATACGTTTATACATACATACATAGATGTGTGTGTGCGCGCGTGTGCGTGTATGTGTGTGTGTGTGATAGAGAGAGAGAGAGAGAGAGAATACTTGTATGCACATATATAACTACACATCATCCAAGGACACATGTTTTCCAGTCCGATTTCATAGACTACAATGTTCGTATGCCGCACAGGGCTCGCAATACGATCAAGAACAAAGTGGCATCAATAGGAATATCTCATGAAGTCAAACCAAGCGTACTAACATACAATACTATCACCAATGCCATGGATACATTTACAGTATACGAACACATGCAATATGGTCCATGATACATATCTACACTTACTTCCCGGTTCCATGAGGCTGTTGGCTCTGCGCCTGTACATCGGTGCTTGCTGCCCTGCCCATGCTCGTGGATGTATTGGTTCTCTGGAATGCAGTGCCTCCTCCATTGCCAATGGAGCCACTACCACCCACCCCTGTACTACTAAGACCCTTCACTCCATCCCCAAACACCGCCCCGCTGGCACCAGAGCTGTGCGAACTTCTACACATGCTCGTTCCGGTATGGCCGAGACTTCTATGGGGCGTGTCGTTGTCACCGTCTAGCAGGCCATTCATAATCACCAGATCTCTCATCTTGCCCCTCTCATCCAAGGCACGGTTGTACGATTCGATGATGGCGGTTTTGAGGGCCACGTCGATGGGTAGATCGTCGTCTTGTAGTACAACATCCTTGACCACTTCTTCGGCATCGTTATCCCAGTCGATATCAAAGTCTTCCCTTAACGGGAGAAATCCTGGAATGGGTAGACACAGTCGAATACAGTTGGTGTTATCTATATTCAGGTGTTCGGATGGAAATGTGAACTGTGCTCCGTGAAGCAGATACATACCGATAGATATACTGCAGAATAGTCGAACTTGCATTGTTTAACTCAAATTTTGCGTCGCTATCATCGAACCTTTTTATATCTCACACGTCTGGAAATGGCATACCGTAAAAGCACCTAATAAGTGAGTGAAACAAGTCAGATCCTGGACGGTTATGGACGCCCTACTGATCTCTACTTTATTGGCGAACACGTGAATATGCAATCTGCTGTCTGTTAAATCATAGCAGATCACACAACTACCATCGCTATAATTAGCCTCCAGTTTCCAATTGTACATCCAACTACACCCAACAAGAAAGGAGTCTGTGCATAATCCATACCTGGAATATATTCCGAATGTTCAGTAAACAAATCAAACTTCTCTTTAAACTCAAAGTACACAAGTAGACCAACATCGTACACATAAACAAATCGCATGTCCTCAGCGGTATACGGATCTACGTACCTGCCGCCTCAGGCATAATGGTAGGTGTCATCGAGGTGTGAACATTTCTTAGAGCGATATCTTTCTGCAAACATGAGTCTGGTAACGGCATTGTCGGTATATCTATATATGTAGTCATGAAGTGGTCTCGACATCCATCACTATCCTGTAGCGCACCACCGAAACAAACAGTGAGAATACACGTAATATAAGCGCGCTTCCTGAAGTCGATTAGGTTTCTTAAGTATGAATTTTCACGATTGATAGTATACTTCTTTCGATTCACAATCGCTTAAATTTAGGATATGATTAACGATGCATGTCTCATGTTCTGCAATTGCGCCTAGGCGCAGGTTGTGACAGACAGGTCTGATATTGAGTGTGACAAGTGAACAAAACGTGCCTACGTAACCAATTATGAACTATGAACGTGTCCATTTCCGATATA
>NW_014034926.1:0-1906 GCF_001186125.1 Sphaeroforma arctica JP610
ATATATATAAGCGTTTAAAGATCAATATGGCGGCACATGTAGTATGAGTGTAAAATAAGAGCATGTATATATAGCCAGCAGCAGCCGTTATATAAGTAGAGTGGGTTCACTGGTTCACAGACATATGACGACAGGCCAACGGGAAGCTTTTGAGTACACTTCTCATTCAAAGATTCGCATCTGACGTCACAACTGAATACATACGTAAAAATGAAAAGGACGTCAGTGCCGAGCACATTGCCGAATATAAAGATTGTAAACACGACCTTTTGTTTGTACACGAGCATAGAGGACAACAAACGAAAATCCAAACAAAAACCCAAACAAGAACCCAAACAAAAACCCAAGCTAAAACCCAAACAAAAACGCTATCAAAAACTCAAATAAAAACCCAAACAAAACCCCAAGCTCATCGATCCACGTTCGCATATGTTGTCCTGTTGTTATCTCTGGTGCGATGTTGTGGGGCACACAGTACTAAGCGTCTTTAGACTAATCAAAGGAACAGTATTAATCGTTAAAGATATCCCTAAGGTGTATGTACGACAGCGTCTCTATTCCTCACAAGCCTGCAATGGCCCGCACTGGTGAACTTTAACGACGCATTACAGATATGTGAGCGTCTCTGGTAGGCTAGTAAAACTTGATTCGACAGCTTTAAAGTCAAGAATCTTAAAACACCAAGATCGTGATGTATATCAGATCAGGCCCATGTATCACCCGTTGGTAGGCTGGTAAACTGAGTAAACGACAGCTTTAAAGCCAAGAATCTTGAAAAATCAAGATCCTGTCCTAAAGCAAGTCAGGCCCATGTAGCACTTGCACAACCTCTGGACAAGCGTCAACGCCCACAGCACTCCTCTGTAGCCCACACGTGATATCTAACACTCTATATGAAACGTTTTACTGAGTACACCAATGGGCATGTTATTTGTAGCACACACGTGATATCTCACACTCTATATGAAACGCTTTACTGCGTACACCAATGGGCATGTTATTTGTAGCACACACGTGATATCTCACATTCTATATGAAACGCTATACTATGTACACCAATAAGCATGTTATTTGTAGCACACACGTGATATCTCACATTCTATATGAAACGCTTTACTGCGTACACCAATGGGCATGTTATTTGTAGCACACACGTGATATCTCACACTCTATATGAAACGCTTTACTGCGTACACCAATGGGCATGCTATTTGTAGCACACACGTGATATCTCACGCTCTATATGAAACACTTTACAACGTACACCAATGGGCATGTGACACGTGATGTCTCGCACTCTACATGAACGGCTTTTCTACGTACACCAATCTGCTTGTTGTTAACGTATACAAGCTTACCGACGCTTCCATAAGAACCTTCCAGGCCTGCCTCAGCTGTGCGAACTCATAATACAGACTCATGTACATGCCTCTGTATGGCTGTCTCTCTATGATGCTAGCCAGATGGCCCCGGGTGGTTTGGCAGGGAATCTGGCTGGGATCGCAACTGTACACAGTGGAGTGTAGCAGCCGCCAGGCTCTGAGAAGGTGCATAGAGGAGGCGTTTTGGAGAAGTATGAATATAGATTATGTGGTATATATATATATATATATATGGCGCGTTAAGACAGAGTATCAGTGAATGAAGTATAAGTAGGTATATACTTGTATCATATTCTACGACAAATATAAGCAAACAGAATGAACGCATAGCTTACTTTTGAGTTGCTGGATTGTCAGACGAGTATCTAGCAGCGACCCAAGTCTTCAGCCATTGGTGGGGTTTGGGAGCGGCCTGAGTCCGCCATATAAAGTCAAAGAGCGCATCATACACAACCACATTCTGCATGTGCGATTAAACAGACGAATGAATAGTGAGGCGGTAGATGCACGACGAGGTATCTGTT
>NW_014034925.1:0-1906 GCF_001186125.1 Sphaeroforma arctica JP610
CACACACACACACACAATATTATTATATATATATATATATATATATATATACGCACAGGCACAGAATAAGTATTTATATATATATAAATACATTTATACGTATATATAATATATAGCGCATTGAAGTGTGCCGCATTTTCAAATTCTCTGAAGGTCACAAATCAGTAAAGTTTCCATCTTTTTTTTGTATCATGAGCCAATGCAAAGAAAACCTAATATACACGGAGCACAGATTTTTAGTGTACATATCTACTTCAGTTTTCAAACAGTATATATAACGATTAGTTTCATATATCTGGGTTTTCTGTATTGAATATATTTTCCACCCGCAATGCCACAGGACTTGGTATTGTGACACCCACGTACGAAAACATCGCCGAAGAAAAACCCGCATTCAAGGGTCAACCCGTCAGTGGAGAGGACAACGTCATCCTCATCAACTCTGATGTATGTAGTTATATGTATATATCCGTAATAGTATGGGAATGTGGTGGTGTGGTACACATTTGTGCTATGAATACGCCTGTAGTACATATTTTATACTTCCTTATAGCACTCCGTGTGACCATTTGTAGGTGTATGGTGTAGTCTATATACACGCGCGATTGTGAATACGTGGTTCACACAAGTGTAGTGTGAATATGTGTTTCATACAAGTGTAGTGTGAATACGCGTTTCATACTAGTGTAGTGTGAATATGTGTTTCATATCAGTGTAGTGTGAATATGTGTTTCATACTAGTGTAATTATATTCATGCGCGATTGTGAATATGTGTTTCATAGGAGTCTAGTTAAATAGTGTGGGAGTTGTACCTCATGTGCAGGTGGACTATCCATATCGCTACAACAATCAGAGAACACGTGGATAGAAATTAATGATGTATGGTCTGATATATATAAAAGTGGCGGTGCCCCAGTTTCTCTAGTATAAGATTTCTTGTTCGTATTTGTATAGATTTTCATACATTAACGTTTACACCTGTTTGTGCTACTTCTGCGTACTGGTGGCTGATATACAAGGTTGCTGAGGACTGTTGGTACGCCTCTAATAGGTGCACTCATAGGATATAGTTATGTATGCGTCTATCACAAACACTCAAATCGGCCACTTGCAGTGATCTACAGTGGTACTATTTACCTTATCCTGAGTTATATAGTGTGTCTTGGCCCTAGTACTTCTGGGGTGTTGAAGTATGTTGTATATCTATATATCTATATACAAATATACATATATACATATATACATATACATACACACACATACATACACGTGTACACACACAAACACACCCACAACACGCACACACACACACACGCACACACGTACACACATACACACACACGCACACACGTACACACATACACACACACGCACCTATATATGTAAATACAGACATATATATAATCACAGATATATATATAAATATATATATATATATGCATATGTATGTATGTATGTATGCATGTATGCATTTATGCATGTATATTGATATATATATATATATATATATACATACACACACACACACACACAACACACTGACACACACACACACACACATATATATATATTATATATATATATATATGCATATATATACACATATATATACATACATACATGTATATACATATATATATATATACCAAAACATATATATATATATATATACACACACGATTAAAAGCCCCACTTATGCTTTTGATTTGAGCACGAGCATCCATATCCACTCGTATGCACAACCACACCCACACCCACAAACACGGACAGATATATGTAATACATACATACATACACACATATATATACATACATACATACATATATACATATATATATATATCAGATACATACATACATACATATATATATATATGTATATAAATATATGCACATATATATTTA
>NW_014034924.1:0-1906 GCF_001186125.1 Sphaeroforma arctica JP610
TAGACAATAGTTAGACTCACACTAATTACAGGTTTATTCACTAAGTTATTAGATTAGTGGTGTAGCGTGTGGCAGTTCTCCTGTCACACACCCTATCTATATGATCAAATGTGTTTGTTAGTATTATTATCAAATTGCTCCCAAAGTAGTCCTGCCCTACAACCGTGGTCATGACTACACAATTTTTGATGATGACTCATAACTGAGCCATAACCAGAGTCTCTCGAATCTGAGAGCCTCAGGTCCTCACTATATGGGTAACTCTAGGTCTGGGCCCTTCCAAGCCTCTGCTTATGGGTAATCCCAAACCTGACCCTTCCTCAGGTCCCAGGCTCAGATTATTCGGGTCCCAGGCCTAGGCTAGCCACCAAACCAACCACTAACACCCTTAGGGTTATACCCACAGGCTAACACCCCTAGGGTCCCACCCACAGTCAATCACAACCCCCCGCTAGGATAGTGAACATAGCTCCTTATGCTACTATCATAGCCAGACTGTAGGTAGTCCTCATTATCTATACTATATACACTATACACAAGAGATGCTTCCATCTCCACCCCCTCGTGGAGGATAGAGTTCTTCATCCCTCACCTCAACGGTCTGAGGATTTCACATCAACGAACGCAAGCTCTATAACTAACGTCGAGACGGCAGCTCAGATCCATCCTCTGCCATTTGTTGTTCACCCCAAGCCTGTAGACGCTTCTTCCTGTAGAACGCCGACTGTGCAAGAGCGAATCCATTTAAGACCTTCCTCGTAAAGCCATCAGGGCTTTTTTTAGCGGTAACACCCGCTTCATCAAGACCTGATAGTCCTCTCCAAACACTTTCTTCCCGTCTTTACCGTCCACCAGTGGCGCAAAGAATGGCAGATTCGCCTCGTCACACCACTATTCCCAGCGTCCCCAGGTTGAACTAAGCTCACCCGACCAAGTTCTCGCCTGCTTCGTACGATGCATGGCATGACCAAACGCTTGACGGTAGCCATCCTGCTGCTCAGTCAGAGGCGAATGATACATTAACCACTCCTCGTACGGCCCATGCGGGCGATACCGCACAACAGAACACCGTTCCTCTTGCTCCGAGAGCTTCTCAACGTGCGGCTTCAACTCCGCCCGTAAGAAAGTACGCTGAGATCCATCAGGTATCTCAACCCTATGCGTCAAGGCTGCTTGAACCGTCACTACACACGCCGGTCCACCTCGCCAGATACCAGACCCTCGAACCGACTGCCAACAGAGGGACATCCTCCCGTCGAACATTAGCTCTTGTCTGCTGTTCTAGTTGAGCCCTCCTGTCCCTGACCGCTGCTACTGCGTCACGGACCACCGCTTCAGTGTCTGGCTCTGACTCCAGCAAGGACAACACCCTGTCCTGCAGCTCCAGACTCTTCTGGCCATTAAAGTCTCTCCCTGCCAGGTGGAAATATGGTGCAAACCCTGTCACCGAGTTCATGGTGGCATTGTATACCTGCACCATATCGTACACCAGATGCAACCAAGCGTGAGGTGAGTCATCATTATGCTCAATCTCCCGGCGGAATAAATCCTTCATCGTCCGAATCAACGTCTCCGGTCTACCGCTGCTCTGATGGTTGTCGAACGTCACTCAGTGCGGTTCGATGCCCCGCCGTTCACAGAATGTCTTAACGTCTCCATTCTGGAACCTCTTGTCCGTGTCCATAACCAGCCGTGCCGCCGATCCCCACGCCAAGACCTGTTCTTCTAAGAAGCGGACCACACCTGGCCCATCCGTGGATGCAGGACACACTCGTGCAAACAACATCCTAGTCTGCGTGTCCACCACTAGCACGACCTTGGACTGTCCGTTATCACTATCAAAGTCCATAAAGTCCATGCTTATCTCGCGCATGATCTCTTCTGGGCGCACTGGCTGCAGCAGCAA
>NW_014034923.1:0-1905 GCF_001186125.1 Sphaeroforma arctica JP610
ATTGTGTCCTGTTTGTGCGTTCCTTATATTTGTTACATAATCTAAATAGTTTATTCTAGTTTTCAATTCTTGTGCTGATAGGGTAAGTTCATGTGTATATTCGCAGAACATGTTTGAGCCAAATGTCTGAATAGCTATTGCGTCTGGGTTAGGTTTCACACGCTTTAATGAAATGATATTTTTCGGCAGTCTGTTATGTTTGCTCGTACCGTAAATATCCCTGCAGTCTCAGTCGTGATTACGTACACGCATAACTCACTACTTGCATATGAACATTTGCTCTCAAGCATTATATCCAGAGTCTATGTCCACATCTATTTTCTTCGGTACGCATGTGGTAGGACGTGTGCTGTGTTCATCGTGATGAAGCGGACGTATTCACTTCCTCATTCGTGCTTTTAGTATATACGGGCTAACTAATCGTCGTTCTACTATCCCAGTGTCGAAAGTCAGTGGCGGCCAACGACATCGCAATCGCACCGGGGTATTTCTCGCGTCTGATTTCGGAGCTGAAGGTAATAATTTGGCGTTTGTTCGTGCAAAATTTAAGGACTCCAAAACTATTTTTAGTACATTTTCTTTTCCATCCCGACGTCCCATGTGCCAGGAGGTTGGCACATGGTCTGTGGTATTGTTATTTAACTATTTGTGTATTATTTATCATATGTGCTATTTGTTTAAGGTGCATATCTATCTGTGTATCATATGTGCTATTTGTTTAAGGTGCATATCTATCTGTGTATCATATGTGGTATTTGTTTAAGGTGCATATCTATCTGTGTATCATATGTGGTATGTTTTTAAGGTGCATATCTATCTGTCTCATATGTGCTATTTGTTTAAGGTGCATATCTATCTGTGTATCATATGTGCTATTTGTTTAAGGTGCATATCTATCTGTGTATCATATGTGGTATGTTTTGAAGGTGCATATCTATCTGTGTATCAAATGTGCTATTTGTTTAAGGTGCATATCTATATGTGTATCGTATGTGGTATTTGTTTAAGGTGCATATCTATCTGTGTATCATATGTGGTATGTTTTTAAGGTGCATATCTATCTGTCTCATATGTGCTATTTGTTTAAGGTGCATATCTATCTGTGTATCATATTTGCTATTTGTTTAAGGTGCATATCTATCTGTGTATCATATGTGGTATGTTTTTAAGGTGCATATCTATCTGTGTATCATATGTGGTATTTGTTTAAGGTGCATATCTATCTGTGTATCATATGTGGTATTTGTTGAAGGTGCATATCTATCTGTGTATCATATGTGCTATTTGTTTAAGGTGCATATTTTATTTGTCGTGTGCGGTTCACCCATGCATCCTCCCGACCCCACTGATATCGTAGCAGCGCGAGCGTACGTATTCATACGTGAGGCTCTATCGCACTTTATGCACTATTTATTGTCTCTGTTTCCTTTCAGGACTACCGTCACTCTAAGCGAACGTTTGTGTCTTGCTTTTAGACAGGTGTATTAGTCGATGTTTACCGTAATTTGTACTTACTCTGTACAAACTTTGATCTGTGTTTCTGGTTTAGGTGTACTGTGAGAATCGCCCGAAGGGATGTCAACAATCAGTGATACTCTCCTTCTTGCCAGCGCATCAGGACATTTGTGATTACAGCAGTGTGCATTGTCGTCACAATCAATGTCCCTACAATGGTATGTTTCCAATCAATAATATATACACACACACACACACACACACACACACACATATATATATATATATATATATTATACATTATATATATATATTATATATATATATTATATATATATATATTATATATATATATATATATTATATTATATATNTATACATGTATATATGTATATATGTATATATGTATATATATATATATATATACATATATATGTATGTATATATGTA
>NW_014034922.1:0-1905 GCF_001186125.1 Sphaeroforma arctica JP610
TTACATGCAAAGGGACAAGTGGAAGGTTCGCCCACGGATGCCTCTATCTATTTCTCTTCTGAGTCTTTTTCATGAACTGTGTAGTATGTAGGGGAGGTAACTAACTGTCTACAGTGCTTGGGTAGACACATGTGGTGTCTCCAGGGTTGTCCTGTATAGTATATGATCTGTGTAGTATGTAGGGGAAGTAACTAGCTGTCTACAGTGCTTGGGTAGACACATGTGGTGTATCCAGGGTGGTCCTGTACTGTATATGATCTGTGTAGTATGTCGACAGTGCTTGGGTAGACAAATGGGGTGTATCCGGGTTTGTTTTCTATTCTGTATATGACATGTCAGTTGACACTTTTTCTCTCTCACTCTCATCCACCACTGGTCCAAGCACTGTTGAGGCTAGAGTGACACCTTCTGACAGCTTGCTTGGCACTTTTTGACACTCTCGGTGTTTGTTTCTCAATCCATCTAAAATCGCGGAAACCGATCAGTTCTGACCTAAATCGTATGCATGCAGCACTCAACTAAAACGTATGCATGCAGCACTCAACTAAAACGTATGCATGCAGCACTCAACTAAAACGTATGCATACAGCACGCAACTAAAACGTATGCATGCAGCACTCAACTAAAACGTATGCATGTAGCACTCAACTAAAACGTGCGTATGGAACACTCAACTTAAACGTATATATACTATACTCAACTTAAACGTATGTATGCTACACTCAACTAAAATGTATGAAGTAACACTCAACTGAAACGTATGTATACTACACTCAACTAAAACGCATGTATGCTACACTCAAATAAAACGTGTGTATGTAACACTCAACTAAAACGCATGTATGCTACACTCAAATTAAACGTGTGTATGTAACACTCAAATAAAACGTGTGTATGTAACACTCAACTATGACGTATGTATGCTATACTCGACTTACACGTATGTATGCAACAACACTCAACTACTACTCACAGCTCAAAGGAACTTTCTGGGACAGTGTCGATGAGGAGAGGCATATTGATGCCATGGACTTTGAGTATGTGACTATCCACTTCGCTGGTGCAACTGGCGTATGGTGGCACCTGTCTTATTGTATTAAGCTTGGTCGTGGAACTGTACATGTCTCATTTTTGAATTCTGTAATTGTAATTGTCCTATTTTACATTGTCCTATTTTACATTGAAGAGCTGTGGTATTCTTATTTTGTATGATCTAATTGTAGCTGTCCTATTTGGAACTGAATAGCTAGAGGTGTTTATTTAAATTCTTTAATTGTAGTTGTCCTATTTTGAATTATATAGTTGCGGTTGTCCTATTTTAAATTGAATGATTGTATCTGTCCTATTTTGACTTGTCTGATTTGAATTGTATGTTTGTGGTTGTCCTAATTTCTTTCGTGCAGGTTTAGTTGTCCTATGAGTGTAGTTGTAGCCGTAGTATCGCCCCTTGCAGTCACCATCTCTTTGGCGTACCACTGCAGGGCTCTATTCACTTATACTCGCACCTCAACACCATCCCTCATAGGCACCAATACACCGATACATTCATTCAAACCCATAACGCCATACTATTCCCCTCATGCCCCCCTCACACACTCACACATACACACACATACATGCACCCCCATCTCGTAGAGAGTTGAACGACACCTTCAGCGTTGCTAAGCAGACGAGCGCGCTCAAGGCCAAGATGGAGGTGCAACTAGAACGGGACATCTCACTTGTCAGTCACAAGACAGCGCAGAACGTCTCCATTCTGCTGTCGAAGATACTCTCGGCTCATAGCATCCAGTGGCTGTGTGGTATGTCTGTGTGTGGGTGAGAGTGTGTTTTGTGCTTAAAGGACGTAGATATCTGTATGTATAATGATGTACTCGCTGTGCCTATCGGTATATATTATATTGT
>NW_014034921.1:0-1904 GCF_001186125.1 Sphaeroforma arctica JP610
GTATATATACCAGTGCACTAATCAGTCAATTAGACTGACAAATATGACTAATTGATTATGACAAGTCCAAATACTAGCTATATATATATATATACATATATACATATACACATACACATACATATACATATACATATACATATACATATATATATATATTGTAATTGGTGTGACATGTGTGACACTGAGTCCATGTGATGCATGACAATGTGTCCACGTGACGTATGACTGTGAGTCATACGTGACGTGCGATGCTGGGTCTGTGTGACGTGTGAGGCTGAGTCCGCGAGTGGACTTGTGTGTATGATGGTGGTTTGGAATGTGCATATTTTGCATAGAGCTGGGTGGAATGTTGTAAACTAAAGACTTACTTAATGTAAGCCAGTAGTATGCACACATAGAGCTAAGTCTCTGTGATTGAATATGAGTATGTAAGTAACTTAGAGTTTAGACTTGAAAGCTGTAAAGTAGTGTAAAATGTATGGGTGATGGCGACAGTAACCAGAAGGCAACGGTCGCCATTAGTATAGCTAGCAGTTAGCGTTCATAAGGAACTAACCTGTAATAGGTGCCATATGGGCGAGGGCTAGCGTATATAACTAGATGAAGTAATCAGTCTTCATAGTTTCTAGGAGCTAATACACTACTTTAATATTCAGTAAAAGTTACATACATTCCAGTTTGGATTTGTTAGTTTTGCACTTGGAAAATGTTCACAATATATATATATATATATATTTATATATGTGTGTATTGATAGGTACACACGTGTACCCTCACCTGGCTTATTCACCCTCTTATCATCCGTACGTGTGGCACTGGTTATAGGCATCACCAATGTCATTCCATGCTTGTGCGTGTCTTTCTTTGGCTTAGTAGGTATGAGGGCTGTTGTTTGCGCGTACAGCTCTTCTATTAAGGCAGTCATGGGCTTTGTGTCTTTGGGAATGTGTCCCTTAGTCTGTAGGAACACCACCTGCATTGACGGGGCGACGCCGGGTTGGGTTGCCATGGTAACGAATAAAGCATATTTAAGTACGGACGTATACATGCGCACGTTTGCATGTATATATCTGTTCGTATAGTAAGTATTAACGCGTACGTATACATTTTTTGCATGTAGATATCTCCTAGTCCAGTAAACGTTTACGACTATGTGTATATACGTTTGTACCTGTTTGTACAACTCGTGCACAAAGTATGCGAGGCATTGCATAGATCCTGGGTCTATCAGGCCGTTCTCGTCGACCAATAAGATGGCCGCAAACTCCTGAGTACGAGCTAAAAATAGAACCAGTTGGAATGCGGCTGTGTACAGCGAATGGCGCTGAACGACCTCTGAGACGGAGTCGTTGCATAGCAACCGAACCAACACACTACGGATAGCCTGTGAGTGTAAGGTTATGTGATACGGACAATAGGGTGCTAAATTGAGTAAGTGCAGGGTTTTAGGGTTTAGGGTTTGGATAGTATTCAGCAACAGGGATATGTGATATAGACAGTAGGGAGTTATATTATTAGGTCTAGGGTTTACATCATTGAAAATGAGCAGTGAGACATATGTTTATGTGATATAGACAGTATGTGTTATCTTAAGTAAGTGTAGGGTTTTAGGGTTTAGGCGTTGAGATTTAGGTATTATTGGGGTTAAGCAGTGTGAATATACGTAAAGAACGGCATAACAATGGAATGGAGAGTGGATAAGAACACATGGCAGAGTGATCCGTGGAGAAGAAGCAGTAAAGGGACACGTACAGTACAGCACAACAGAAAATGAATAAGTACGTCGCACAGCAATCGTGCCTATATATATATATATATTATATATACATATATTTAAATAATGTATATATATATATATAATACATACATACACACACACACACACTCTCTCACTCACACAC
>NW_014034920.1:0-1904 GCF_001186125.1 Sphaeroforma arctica JP610
ATATAATACATACATACATACATACATACACACACACACACATATACATACACACACACACACACACATACACACACACACACACACACACACACACACACACACATATATATATATATATATATATATATATATATATATGTATATATATACATATATGCATATATATACATATACATATACATATACATATACACCCACACACACACATATATAAACATAGGATATATATATATGTATGCGTGTATGTTTGTTTGTTCGTTTGTTTTCGTGTGTGAGTTGATTTTGTGTATACATATATAGCTCTATATGCATATTTCTTTTTGTCCATGAATTCGTACCTTTTTGCAATGATGTAGCATTAAGACGGTTCGCTTCGTTTTATTGTGCAATTTTGGTAAATGGGTACGGGTTCTACTCTATGGTTTGTGCTACCGGGAAGCTAATATTTCTGGTAGAAATTTGTAAAATAAAAATGCGTACTATCAAGGAAACAGTAGTGTATGCGGTTATACTTGGGATCTGTGATAATTTTGAGCCATGACATTTGTCGAGACTCTCCTTTGTCCGTTGTGATCAGGAGTGCCAATTTTAATTCTAGTAAAACAGAACAACGTCTGTATACCTAGTCGGACATATTACAGGGTTGTGGAATTGTGTGTAGGCAGGATTTCAAGGTGACATTGTTCATTCTAACAATTTTTTTCTCGTTTTTATTTCGTTCTGCAGTTTGTTTCATCCTCAACCACACCTCATTCCTGGATAGTGTGATATACGTTGCCACAACACCTCCGCACATCATCTATAGGAACAAAACGCTGATGATGGCCAGTTTGTTTCGAGTCCCAATTCTAGGTGATTATTTGTAAGACATTTTAGAGAAAATTGTGCGACTTAGGCCATTCGTCCAGATTCTTTTGCTTTTCATGCAATTTTAAATCTGTCGAAACCTTTTATGTAGCATGTGAAACTGAAATTTTATCTTGTCTGCAGTGATCAGTACGTATCCGTCATTTCACGTCAATCATAGTAGGCTATGTTTATATGCTGCTTGCTGGTATGCTTGTGAGTTTCATTTGCTGACATTTGTTACATGACAACCATTTTAAAATCTTCTGAAGTCAAGTTTATGAGGCCAAATCAAGCTATCAGGTTCAGTCCACATTACGATAACGTTTAACTTTAGAACACTGTTGGAAAGGGTCTAGTGGGAAGGGTCTAGCGGTATCATAGCCAATTTGAATCACAAGCATCTGAAGACGCTACTTACCGCGTAATAACATTGTATTTATAGGCCGCATAAGCTCATGGGTCGGGCATTTCCCGGTTCACTTCAAAGCGGGCGATTCGGATGTGGTCGATAGGGTATGTACGTTTATATGTTCCACTAATCGAGAACACCTCAATTTAATACGGCAAATTCACTGTATGTTCGGTGTACTGGTTATGGCGTTATGGTATGTCTTGTTGCCTTCTCTGCTTTCCATAACAATACAAAAGATCTAGTCGCGCTTCAATAAACCGTAACTTCACATTCGTTCAGGGGCTACAAGGAGTTGTGATGGAACAGGTCCATGAATACGTTGAGAGCGGCGGTGGGCTTTGTTTCTATCCTGAAGGAGGGATCAACAAATCACCGTACACGATGCGTAACTGGAGGCGCGGCGCCTTACGCGTGGCAGAAAGGCACGGTATGTGCTATTCACATTTTGAGGACACGGGTGTGTGCATCACTATATTTGAGCAAAAATAGATTTGCGAAGTGCATATATATATATATATATATATATATAATATTACATATATATATATATATATATATATAATAGTATATATGTATATGTATATGTATATGGATATGTACATTTGTATATACATACATACATACATACATACATACATAC
>NW_014034919.1:0-1902 GCF_001186125.1 Sphaeroforma arctica JP610
AATATAACACGTTTGTATCCACATTCACCTCAGCTCGCCTGACGCAATCGGCGTCGGAGTACGCACAGCTGCGCGAGGCGTTTGCAGCACTGGAGATGCAGTTTGTGGAGAACGAACGGTTGCCTGTGGCAATTGATGAACTCGAAGGGATCAAGAGCACATGGGCGGTCCTGTCTGGAATCTGGGGCAAGGTGCACGAGATGCGCGACATGCCCTGGAGTACGGTGAGTCTGGGGGATGGGTTATAGTTGGTTTTATGTGGGGGATTATAGGGGTCGTTGTTGGGGAGGGGTTATCATTCGGGTTGCTGTGGTTGTGGATTGGGTGCAGGGCTTAGTCGGGAGTTCTGTTTTGTGATTGAAGAAATCGTATCACAGAGGTAGGTACACGAAGAGTTGCAATGGGTTATATGACTTATTGTTAGTTACACGATGAATTGCAATCGCACGTACTTTCATAACATGAGATAAGTGTCTCGGCACTCTGGGCAATATATATCCAGGAATGCAACACAGACTTTCAAGTGCATCTACCTACCATCATGAATGAGTGTCCTCCATAGATAAACCTCGGATTTTTTCTAATCGGTCAATATATCTAAACGGTCCTCCTTAATTAATGGGTCAATAAACCCGGGACAAATCTCTGCAGGTGGCACCGCGAAAGTTGCGACAGTCGCTGGACGGTCTGTTGGATGAGATGAAGGGCCTGCCCAACCGCGTACGACAGTACGCAGCCTACGACACACTGCGCACAACCCTCCGCGCATATCTCAAGGCCAACTCCTTGGTAGGTGGATTCTATTTATAGATGCCATCTATCTGTAGATGGTATCTATTCTCAACCGAACGTTGTTGAGTGTACCGCTCACTGTCAGTTTGTGAATGTCTAGTCCATTGGGGGTATTTAAGGTGGGGGGTGGTTGTTGTATATTGTGGCCAGCACACTGTTACGTGTACAAAGGACTTGGAGTGCGTGCCTTGCATGCGTAGATACAGAAGCAGTCCTGACAATGCAGAATGAACTTGCAATTGCCGCTGACATCAAACTTAACACTCGATCACTCATATCACATGTCATCAACCACTGACACTAACCAATGACATCACCCACAGACATCACCCCCTGACGTCACCCACTGGCGTCACCCACTGACATCAACTTAACACTTGATCACTCATATGACTTGTCATCAACCACTAACACTAACCAATGACATCCCCCACTGACATCAAACTTAACACTTGATCACTCATCTCACGTCATCAACCACTGACACTAACCAATGACATCACCCACTGACGTCACCCACTGACATCAACTTAACACTTGATCACTCATATGACATGTCATTAACCACTGACACTAATCAATGACATCACCCACTAACATGCTGGTGTCTGCTGCTGTCGGGCAGATCGCCGAGTTGAAGAGTGAGGCGCTGCGTGATCGTCACTGGCGCGACATCCAACGGCGTCTGCACGTGACATGGGCCATGGCTGACCTTCGCCTGGCTGACGTGTGGGGCGTTGACTTAGTGGGAGCCAATGAGTCCACTGTACGCGATGTACTGACCCAGGCACAGGGCGAGATGGGCCTGGAAGAGTTCCTGCGCATGATCAAGGACACCTGGAGTGTGTATGAGATTGAGCTGGTCAACTACCAGGTGGGTGTACACCCACACATACGTTTATATACACGCACGCACGCATATGTATATATACACACGCACGCATATGGATATGCACACACACGGACACATATGTATGTATATACACACGCACACATATATATATACACACACGCACACATATGTATATATACACACACGCACACATATGTATATACACACACACGCACACATATGTATATATACAAACACGCACACACACACACACACAT
>NW_014034918.1:0-1902 GCF_001186125.1 Sphaeroforma arctica JP610
GTGTGTGTGTGTGTGTGTTTATTGTATGTATGTATGTATGTATGTATATATATATATATATATATATATATATAGTCTGCCTATCATCTATATATCTATATAAGCACAAGAGATTAAAGCGTTTACCTTGTTACACCCGCCACTGTATAGAGAACACACGGTTCCAGTTCTCAGCCCCCCAGTACGAGGGCAGCACAGGCGACTTCTTGAAAGTGGATAAGAAACGCCAACGCACATCGTCAATGAACAAGCGAGTGCTTTTAGGCGGAGAGCCCGAAGCGCAGGACAAGGGCAAAACCTGGTCGCAGGTAGGCGGGTGTGGATTTCCTGGAGGTAGATACAACATTCCTGTAGGTAGACGTGTATGTGCAACGGTTCTGTAGGTATGTGTAGGGCTTCTGTAGCTATATGTGGTTTTCCCATTGGTGAATGTAAGGCTCGTGTAGGGCGATGTAGCGTTTTGTACGTATGCACAACGTTCCTGTAGGCGTGTGTAGTGTTTGGTGTGTCTATATTATACACCTCATGTGTGTGTTGTGCCCTTTTTAAGCGTTCATCTGGACGGATTCGTTCACCCCTTTTGCTATTATCTTCAGCGTTTTAGTGTCCATTTAGGGTTTAGGGTTTAGTCCCGCTAAACCCTATTGGTCGCGAGGTTTTTCTGTATGTTCTGGGTTTGTTCTGACCTCAGTGCTGGGTCATTTTGTTCGCTGTTGGGTGTGTTCAACTGTATACGCCTAGTGCTTCCTGCACCACAGTTTAAGACTCTTTCGACTGGCGCTGAAGTATCCACTGCAGGCACGAACACACTCCAGAGAGCTCCAATACTCGCCAATATACATATTATACGTATGTATCATAATCTACTATAGTCTGTATTGTACGTATATATTACACCCTATTATAGTCTGTATTATACGTATATATTACACCCTATTATAGTCTGTATTGTACGTATATATTACACCCTATTATAATCTGTATTATACGTATATATTACACCCTATTATAGTCTGTATTATACGTATATATTACACCCTATTATAGTCTGTATTAAACGTATATATTACACCCTATTATAGTCTGTATTATACGTATATATTGCACCCTATAATAATCTGTATTATACGTCTATATTACACCCTATTATAGTCTGTATTATACGTATATATTACACCCTATTTAAGCGTCCTTTCCGTGCCCTTGAATAGAGTTCATATCGCACCCGATAGAAATATAATCGTACTCTTCGTACCCGTTGAAAACGTGTTGATCTTACCGATGTCCTACGTACGGTCAATATCCGTAGACGTTTTAAACGTACCCATACCCAATGCACGCATAGGCACATTCAGATACTGTTCACACCCACAGTAAACGTTTTGAACCTACCCATGCCCAATGTATACTTAGGCACATTCAGATACCGTTCACACCCATAGTAAACGTTTTGAACATACCCATACCCAATGCATACATGGGCACATTCAGATACCGTTCACACCCATAGTAAACGTTTTGAACACACGCATACTCAATGCACGCATAGGCCCATTCAGACACCGTTCACACCCAGAGTAAACGTTCTTAACATACCCATACCCAATGCACACATAGGCCCATTCAGATACCGTTCACACCAATAGTAAACATTTTGAACACACCCACACCCAATGCACGCATAGGCCCATTCAGAGAGATCTGTGGATCATGATTCCGACTCGTCGCGGGCCGCCGAGTCTGACAGCACAACACATGGCTACAAACCACTACGCAAGGAAGAGTACCAATCAATGCCTGTCGCTAGTCTGTGTGACCATCTGCGGAGGTATACATTCGTATGCATATATATATATATGTATATGTATATATATATATATATATATATATAATATATATATA
>NW_014034917.1:0-1901 GCF_001186125.1 Sphaeroforma arctica JP610
CACACACACACACACACACATATATATATATATCCATTGACCATGTCTAGCCTGGGCTGAACACCATTTCTAAATTATACATATATAATTATATAGGATATCCTTGCTCGTTGTACTTGTAAACGGACTATGCTTATCCCACGCTCCAGTCTGTGAGGGCACAATGAAACTAGCACGAATAACGTACAATATTCTGAGTGTTGAAATAATACAATCTACAGATGCAATATAGTCTAGCAAAGTAGTTCATATTGATTCTACAATAGGCATGGTCAGATATATATAGCACGTCCAATATTGCCTCAAATAGAGATTAAATTCTCAGCTCCGATATGGCTGTTGGCACATATGCACATGTTTCGCACTTGTAGCCTCCTCGCAAACATAACAACGATGGGCTCATACGTCTATACACATCTAAAGTGTAACATACCCGATGTGGCTCCGATATCCTCGGCATCCAGTGTCTTTGGGTCTAGCTCAGCCGCCATCGTCGATCACGTATCTATCTATTATATGCACTTGCGAACTATGCTACGCTTATATAAATATGTTGATTTTTAACTCTCGTCAAAGATTACATACATATGTACATATTTTTAATATCTTTAGAAAGAGCCTCTATATAATTAGACAACACATATTAAGCTAATGTACAGTTCGGTACTTCACCATCAGGCTGCTGAGTGCTGACTGCTGAGTCATGAATCATGATGTGTCATTCAGCTAAATATGCATTTAGGTAATATTTAAAAAGTAAATAGCCACACAAATATATACGATTCCAGTACCTCGGTGAAGTGTCAAAAGAAGCGTATAACGTTGAGAACTTAGAACACTACCTTAGTACACCACGATGGGCGAACCAGGCCATGGTTCAAGCGGCACACTGTATAACACAGCCCCTCTCAAGCGCTTCAACGTAGTCAAATCATGTACAATGGCTATATTCAAAGACCTCGAGGCAGTGGTACAATCGTCCGAAGATTTATTGGAGAAGCTGTTGCAAGGCAATCTCGAGCTCAATACACCTGTATCACCGCGAGTATCCAGAGGTAAAAATGCCAGAAGCCATACAAGGACTGACAAGACAGCCTCTCTCGGTACAACATCGAATAAGGGGTCATCGTGGAAGTATGGTAGCATCACATCGACCAAAAGCAGCAAAGTTGAGCGAGCACAGGCTCAAGACGAAAGTAAGGACGGTGTTAGGGATGAGTGGGTAACCAAAGATAAGTTGGCAACGATGTCAGAAATGCACCGCACTGTCACAGAAACACTACCCATTATAGAAAGAGATACGATGAAAGTCGTCTTTGTCGGCCATACTTCCAATGGCAAATCGTCCACTATCAACGCCATGTTATACAGCAAAGTAATGCCTACGAGTTTTGGTCACACTACGAACGCCTTCATATCAGTCAGAGGTACCAGTGAGAAACCTTATATAATGGTTAATGATGGGCACGAGCGTAGAGACTTGGCATCCTCGGAAACACTGGGTCAAGTATTATCAGATCTTACCAGAGCAGGGGTGGATGACAATGGACTCCTCTGCAGTGAGGTTGCCGTGTATTGGGATAAAGTCAAATGCCGACTTCTGGAGCACGATATAACAATCATCGACACACCGGGTAAGCATATGAGTTTTCTTGTACACCTGCGACCTATACTGGCAGTGATTTGATATGTTGATGACAATATGTCAACTGTTACGTGCCAGCTCAGAGAAATAGATACAAAGTCTCGAGTGGATAATCACTTAGTTTTCCACTATCAATCGGCCAACCAATAGCCATTTTTATGGCCGCTCTATACTTGTCAATATACGTATGCATATATATACACACACACACACACACACACACACATACATACACATACACACACTATATATATAT
>NW_014034916.1:0-1899 GCF_001186125.1 Sphaeroforma arctica JP610
ACATATACATACATACATTCATACACACACACACACACACATTCATACATATACATACACACACATACACATTCATACATACACAAAACACACATATATATATATATATATGAGAACAAATCGTGCGAGGGTGCTTCGCGACTTAAGAAGGCACCACCAATATAGCAGGTCGTTATAAACATCGATTAGACCCCATGTGTTACATAGGTGGATATTACACGGCGCTACACGAATACTGTGGTGCCGTATACTTTGAACTGGATTGAATGTAGGATTTAATTGATACAACCTGTACTACTGAATCATAGCCCGCTTCGGAGTGATATCATATTATGCCACACTTCGAACCCGACTAAAGAAACGACATGGCACGCGTGGCTAGTATGTCTTGAATATAACGTGTTGGATCCAGACTACGCTTTAAAACCTTGTCTTCTCCGTGCAAGTCATTAAGCCACGAACAAAACACTCGATTGTCCATAGACGCGCCTTGTGTATCAGTACACGTGATCCGTCACGCTCACAGATGCCGACAGTACATCTACAGCATTAATGATAAGTTCACACCTATCTTGTTCGTTAGAACCAAATGCACAAGACATGGAGCCATGAACAAGGTACCGCTTCTATCTACTTACTAGTACACCTTTCACAATCTGCCCATCCGCACAGTCAGTACTTGACCGTCTTAGATATAAAAATAAACCCTCGCAAATAAGCATTTCATCCGATATAGCTACGAACGCACCTGATCCGACTGGCCCACAAGCGCAGATAGTAATCGGTAGTATTCAATATAGTTACGAAATATAAAACACTCTCCTATAAACACTCCATATTACATACCTATCGGTACACTTGATCCGACATGACCACAAGCGAAGACAGTACTCAATTGACATAGATACGGCGAATAGACCCTCACTTATTCCAATAGGCCAGTCGGGCACGGCCATATCCGGGATGGTCTGAATCCAGTTGTACGTTGTCATGCTAACGATGAGTATCAAGATACTGTACAAGTAGAGGTATGACCAGAAACCCCCTGGATACTCATAGAAGTCATAGATCCTGTGTACATGGGGAATTAGAGTTTAAGGTATATTAGTGGGAAATTCGACGACGGTATCTGGTTTGCGATGTCATACGCGTGTTATGTGTGTATATACGTGTCCGTGTTCGTGTGAATATGGGCATAGACGTAGGGTATGTGCGAGCGTGCGAATACACAACGATCTATGCGAGCAGATGCATACGTGCATACATGTGTTTGTACGCATGCGTGTACGTATGATGCACTCAAGTCGGCGCTACTCGAAGAGTGCAATGGGCAGTGTTTAGATGTGTTTTTGCAATCATGTATATTTACTTAAGAAATGACGAATCAGACCACGGGACTGAAAATCTTTAGAGGGAGAACAATGTAAACAGAGTTACAAATTTGAACACAGATTGGAGTTGTAGTTTCTTATCTACTTTGCTAAGCAAAATGATATACCTATCTTCATTCGATACAAGAGAACGATACGATGAAGAATATACTTGTGGAGTGTGTTGTATGTGCACATACTAAACGAAAGAATATACTCATACCGCTAAATGACATGCAAATATTGTCCATATATATGGTCACACGCATTCGATTACATCTGTGACCATTAGTTTGCACTCTATGACCATTAGTTTGTACCCTGTGACCATAACTCTGTGACCATTAGTTTGTACTCTGTGACCATTAGTTTATACTCTGTGACCATTAGTTTATACTCTGTGACCATTAGTTTGTACCCTGTGACCATTAGTTTATACTCTGTGACCATTAGTTTATACTCTGTGACCATTAGTTTATACTTTATGACCATTAGTTTATACTTTATGACCATTAGTTTATACTCTGTG
>NW_014034915.1:0-1899 GCF_001186125.1 Sphaeroforma arctica JP610
AACTAAGAACACGAAGCCTTTGCGAAACCGCTAATATTACAACACAGAGTCTATATATATATAAATATATATGTATATATATATATATATATTTGTATAAATGTATATATGATATACATGGACGATATGTACCAACCTGTCAACCGGTATATATATCGGTAGGCAGGCCTTGTTTACATTTGCAACACCTACCTGACTTCCGTTCGAGTCTGAGGCGATCTCTGATGTGTCTGACAACGAATTTCATTTGGGGTTTGTTGTCAATCACAACAAAGTCATCAGCCGCTGCAGGAGAGTCGGTTTAGAGTTTTCAAGGTTAGGGTCAGTTGAGCAATTAGATCATATATATTCCTTATTTATATGATGTATCTAAAGTGTGTATGTATGTTTGTATGTATGTATGTATGTATGTATGTATGTATGTATGTATGTATGTATGTATGTATGTATGAATGTATGTTTGTATGTATATATGTATGTATGTATGTATGTATGTATGTATGTATGTATGTATGTATGTATGTATGTATGTATGTATGTATGTATGTATGTATGTATGTATGTATGTATGTATGTATGTATGTATGTAATGTATGTGTATATATTGATATATATAAACATAGGTATTATTTATTGCATGAAGGTCAAGCTAAAAATAGAATACAGCTCTGTACAGTTGTCTTATATTCATGTAGTCTACTACCTTGTATCAGTCCTTATATATTCACACAGGTCTGTAGAATGTACTCATCGTGCGATCATGTGATGAATATAATGTCTTCTATATATATTCACACATTATAATGTCTTATGTTTATATTCATGCAAATAAAATGCATTCACACAATATAATGTATTGTATTTATATCCATACAATATAATGTATTGTATTTATATCCACACAATATAATGTACTCTATTTATATTGACACAATATAATGTATTCTATTTATTCACACATAATGTCTTACGTTTATATTCATGCAGATATAATGCATTCACACAATATAATGTATTATATCAATATTCGAAAGTTCTATTTATATTGACAGATATAAAATCTTATATTTATACTGACACATTATTTATTATATTTTTATTCGCACAATTCCATTTATATTGACACAGTTATAAATAACTATATTCTATTCACACATATATAATGAAAAATATTGCATATTCTTCTTCATGTGGTATGCGGTGCGTAAAGTATCATAACCCTCTCAATCATAGTTAACATAGATTGGCTTATATTATTACAATATATCCAGATTACAATTTCAGTGCCAAAATAGTGATACATCTTCAATATATTTTTGGAAGGCTGTGGCCAAAATGAAATCCAAAATGAAGAAGAGAGGGCTTGCAATTCCTATGTAACCACAAGCATAGCGCAGAATCAGACCTCAATTCGATTTAAATGTGGAGATAACTGCTGCTGAGACCACACACTGAGTGATGGATATTAAATGTCTGGGCGAGGGATCTTGTTCCGTGTGACTGATAGAACGGAAAAACGTTTAACGTGTTGAGTGCTAATGGTGAATGCCTGGGCTTGGCGCCCCTATCATTGTAACGGATTTGGCGGCAATACGTTTAACGTGTGGTGCGATATACACAAAAAGGTTCCAATCCAAATTAAACGCACAACTTATACGCGCAAGCCAAACCTCAGTCCAACGGTGGCTTCGTACCGACTCTCAGTATAGTACGGTGTAATGACTGACCTATGCGACTTGGCCATTGTCACAGGCACAGGAATGTATATCTCTCAGGGTTCACCCACTGACGAGTTACTGTTGCCATAGCAACCTAACTCAGTACGAGAACGTGTGGCGAGCCTTACACCAAAACAAAACCATTCGTGTGTAGAAAAAGAATAGAAAATTGATACATAAG
>NW_014034914.1:0-1899 GCF_001186125.1 Sphaeroforma arctica JP610
GGTGCACCTCTGAACCTGTATGGTTTACCTTTCCACGTAAAACTAAAGTGTTTACGATGTGGTTCATATATCTGCATTTGATTGTATCCTTGTGTAAGGTCTATAGTTGTAAATACTGTAGCACCTTCCATCCTTCGCAGTAGCTCGTTAATACGAGGTAGGTGAAAGCTATGAGTCGGCAACAACTTATTTATCGGACTAATATCTAAACATACTCTGACTTTCTTAAACGATCCGTCAGAGTTATGTTGGTCTACAGCTAGCAATGCCAAGTTAACTGGCGTCTGATGATAGTTAATTTCTATCACTCCATCTACTAACCATTTCTCCTTGTTCTTTTACCACAGTCTCGTGTCTCCAAAAAACACAGTTTCTTGAAGGGCATTTGAGCTTAGTAAAGTCCACCTTGGTTAAGTCAAGGCTGACATATCCGTCGTTAAAACGGAATTTTGCCCAATCTGTGATCTTTATCTTCTTATTTACTAGAATCAGATAAATGATTTTGTCCGCAAAGTCAGGTATTAATGCGTTGACTGTGTCTGACGGGGGCTTATATGGTTTCAGACAGTCATCGTCTGATTGATCCTTTAATGGATCTATGCTATTTGGTAAACCAGTTACGGTTATACCCGGAGTGAGTAAATCGCTCATTCCGACTGTAATATTGTACTTATTGACATCTTAACTATTACAGCTTGGGTAGTGATTCTCCTATCATCGGCTAACGAGACCTTAACATCTGTTGCCATAGTGTCACACTTGGAGGTTTACGATTATTACACGCTCATCTAAAGAGTCGTTGTACTGTCTGTGTAACGATTGTACCCGGTAGTATCGTCGGTCCAACTTAATGTCGGGTCTGACGTTACTCGATTTAGTGTGGTAGCCATTGGTCTTCTCACAATTATCGCATTTTGTAAGATAGTGTTTACAAGATTGGGCATGCTTTCCGTTCCAGTAACCGTTAGGGGCTAACTGGTACATGTCATAACCACATTTCTCATCAGCACATTTCCTAACTTGCTTGTATGCAGGTTCCTTGTGCTCCGCACGCACCTTCTTAACAGGGCGTGTAAATTGAGTAGATTCACGTGTACGTGTATGTTGGGGTCTCTCGTTTGAGGTCTGCCTGGATACGTACCCTTGATCGGTCTGCTCCCGCGGTTTCTTAACAACCGCCTTCTCCTGCGAGGTCATTCGCTTCTTAAGAGCGGCCACCTGATTCTTAAGTTCAATGTTCTCATCGATTAACTTACTTATGTGCGATGGCTGGTTTGATTCTGATTCGGGTCGACTCTCTGAGCTGCCCGAACGGGCGTGTAACGGCAACTCAGATGGGCCGTATTTCGTTCTACGTACACGGGCATTTGAATAGTCAATCAGTTTAAAGAAATAGTTTTTTAGCGCGCCAAACTCACTGCTTGTCAATACCTCTAATATATCAAGAGATATACACAAAGTGTCCCGATATACATAGGTATACGTAGGTGTATATTCGAGCACTGTATAGTAGGTTCCTGAGCTTTGTTCTTGGTCTAAACACACCTAAAGCACCTAAAAACGATTCTTCAGCCGCCAAGCGAGTGGTGGGATCCACCGTGTATAAACGGTGGCACCATTTGGATAGCAGATATGATATGAATCGATTTGGATCGCGATGGGAAAGACATCTGGAGCAAAGCATCTGTTGTGAGTGCAAAGACCTCTGCGTCGGCAAAAGGTAGGGTGAAGGCGTGGAAAATCACGTTGAGTGTTTATGGGTTCATAGATACTGATGGATATGTATATAACAAAGAGAAAGAACAGTCGCCACAGCTCATAGCGTTGGCTCTGCCTCTTGAATTAGATGGTGATGATGCACCTATAGGGATAATATTATTTATTTCAAAAATGGCAAGT
>NW_014034913.1:0-1898 GCF_001186125.1 Sphaeroforma arctica JP610
ATATATATATATATATAAAATACATATATATATGTATATATATATATATATATACATGAATATGTATATACATTGGCATATATATATGTGCATGTACATGTACATGTGTATGTGCAAGTATAACCCATACATAACATATACCCTATACATACAAGCATGACGCTTTCCTATCATTGCCAATTTCCCATTTACGTACAACACTCCCCTTGACAGTTGCTTCACACACTGCCATACCCTGAGGCTACACACAGTTCCATACCCCACACATGTGCACACGAGTGCTACATGGGTGTGTCCTTACACCACCAACACCCAACACACACACAAACCCAACCTACATCCCATACAACACACCTATACTGATATCCTTACAGACCAGCGGAAACTCAAACAGGTTGGTCAGTGTTAGAGACACCTCTGCCACCTCCTCTGCCACCCACTGGGACAGTTGTTTGATCTGTTTCTTCACACCAAAGGCCGAGTACAGGAACGGACTCTTGGCTGTGCTATCGGCAGCAGTCCTCCGTACGGGTTTACCGGCGACTGATATGGAAGGGGTGAGTGGTATAGATAGTTGAATACTGATATTGAAGAGGTGAGTGGTATAGATAGTTGAATACTGATATTGAAGGGTAAAGTGGTATAGATAGTTGAATGGGGTGAGTAGTATAGATAGTTGAATGGGGTGAGTAGTATAGATAGTTGAATGGGGTGAGTAGTATAGATAGTTGAATGGGGTGAGTAGTATAGATAGTTGAATGGGGTGAATGGGAAGCAGGAGAAGGAGATGGAGATGAAGTGGCTATGTTGAAGATGAAAGTAATATACACAGTTACATGGGGTGAATGGAGGTCAGGAGAAGACGTTTGTATGCGCAGGTAGAAATAGGGCAAGCCAATGATGAATCTTATTGTTCTTAAGTAACAACGCCAATGAGTACACATTTAGTAATTGTAAAATATAGTAATTAGTTTATATACTAACTCACACACGCACACAAACGACACACACACACACACACACAAGCCCCCCCCCCCCCCACCACCACATATATACATACATACATACATACATACATACAAACATACATACATGCATACATACACACACACATGCACCTACCTGGTCCCAGAGCAGGGGTGACATTGAGTACACAGGGCATGGAAGTCCAATTGTATCGCGTACAGTCGCTGGTGATCTTGGTGTCCAGCGTATCCAAAAGAATGGACATGTCCTCCTGAGAATTCCATTTTAAATTGGGAATATAATTTAATTTGGGAATATAATTTAATTTGGGAATATAAATTAATTTGGGAAAATAATTTAATTTGGGATTAGAATGAATTTGACTGGTATGAGAATCGGGAATGCTAGGGTGGTAACAGTAAGGCAATTTCTTATTTGGTTCCCAAATGGGGAAGAGTTGGCTAGTGTCGCACAAACAAATTATAGGCCGACAAAAACAAAACAAAACAAAACAAAACCAAAACCAAAACCAAAACCAAGACTAAAACCAAAACACAAACACAAACAAACACAATCGTAAACAAAAATAGAAACACAAACACAAACACAAACACAAAAACAAACACAACCAAAAACAAAAACAAAAACACACACAAACACAAACACAAACACAACCACAGATACAGACTCAGACGCAGACGCAGACACACACACACACACATATATATATAGATATAGATATATACAGATATAGATATAGATATAGATATAGATATAAATACATAAACATATACATATACATATACCAATACCTATACACGTACATATATTTATATACATATGCATCCTTAGACACACACACACACACACGCACACACACATATATTTATATACATAATATATATATATACATACATACATACATACATATA
>NW_014034912.1:0-1898 GCF_001186125.1 Sphaeroforma arctica JP610
ATACTGGTACGCGGATACCCTTAATATCGACACACCTTTCTTGACATTGACAAGCTCCTTGGAGTCCTTCTCTCCTTTCGCCGCAGCGTCCATGAATTTCTGGAACGGCAATAAAGATAACAGGTCAATCCCCTCTAAACCTTTAACTCCTTATGTGTCTTTTTCAACCCCTAGAACCCTATGACTCCTTATGCGTCTATTCTAATATCCGTAATGAAGGTCAACACGAGCGCTCTCGCTAAGCGCCAGCGCAGAATATACATTGCTTGTTAATGGGCAGAGAATGTGTCTTACCCAACATGTATTAGTAACACTTGAGACACCACCACGTGTTAGTAACATTTGAAACAGCCAACACGTGGTAGTAACACTTGCAACAGCCAACACGTGTTAGTATCGCTTGCAAACGTGGAGGATATGTAGCACTTTGGGGCGGGGGATGTGAGTGCATTTCCACCTCAATATAACATTCAGAAGACAACAAACTCGATCGCTTCTAGACAAATCAATGTATAGATCGCTGCTAGACAAATCAATGTATATCTTGGTAGGAGCTTAAAGCGGTGGCGAATATGCTCAGTTGTTTGAACGCAGACATATGTGCTGTGCAGTATGTAAAAATGTGCTGCCGTACAGTCATAAATTCATATATATATATATATATATATATATATATATACATATATGTACACGCGTACTATATCTATGCCACACTATGCAAATGTTCGAGGTATGTATATATATCATTTGAAATAAGAACTTTATGACAAACACACACATCCAGATGTGAGTTGGTGATTAACAAGCAAGGCATGAATGCATATCCTCAACTAACCGCCCAGAGCAACTACACAAGAGCCCAGTCCGCTGGCGCATTTGATGACCAGTACAATTCACTCAAAACAAAGACGTTGGATTGAACCACACACCTCAATCTGTTTGCCCTGCCCACTAGCCTGCTTGCCAATAGCCTCGGCTTTGATCACCTGTTTGGAGAGAAGGTAGAACCGCCACAGCACACTGGTAACGGTAGGTGAAATGCAGCAAGGATTAGGTTCGTACCGTCAGTGTTTCTGATGTTGATGTGTATACGTTTACCGTCAATAGGATTGGCTGTGCCCTATCAATTTAACTGGGACTGAAGTACCTAAGGAAGGGGAAGTAGGTATGTGTGATGACCCGCCCGACAGGTTCTGGACCGGTACAGGTGTCCGAGGACTTGGGAGGCGTACAGGGTGAGTACTATGCGAGGACCAATCATACGCGGCTTTAATTGTCGTAATGGCCCATTCGAGGTGCAAACCAATGTGTGCAAACCAATGTGCGTGTATGTGAGTAATAACATACATTAATAGGAAGAGTGCGAAGAAGGCCAGGTACGATCAAGTATATAAATACACACATACATACATACACACAGTACACACGTGTATGTGTATATAATTCATGACATACATTGATAGGAAGAGAGCGAAGAAGGCTAGGTACGATCAGGCATATAAAATCACATCATACATACACACAGCACTTGTGTGTAAGTGTGTATAATGCATGACATATATTAATAGGAATAGAACGAAGAAGGCCAGGTACGATCAGGCATATAAACACACATACATACATACACGCGGCACTTGTGTGTATGTGTGAATAATGCATGACATACATTAATAAGAATAGAGCGAAGAAGGCCAAGTACGAGTTGCGCTGGGCGCGGAACTGTTTCATCTCATGATAGTGGTCAGATGCCACACTCTGGTGTTTGTCAATGCCCACTTGCTGGTTAATCAGCTTGTACCAATCCTTGGTCGCATCTGTAAAATAAATAAGGCGTGTCAGGAAATAGAAAGATGGGGCTGGGGTAGAAACAAAGCACGAGATCAAATTTATGATGCTAC
>NW_014034911.1:0-1898 GCF_001186125.1 Sphaeroforma arctica JP610
TATATTTTTATTTACATACATATATATATATATATATTGATTGCATATTTCATTTATAAGTCTACAACTTGCACATGATTCATAATTTGCAGGTCTCAACGCCAATGCAAAAGAGAGCAAACGACGCGTAACCACTGCGGCTGTGGATACTCGTCCACGTATGCAGACAGCCCCACGCAGAGCACTGGAACATCGCCGCACACTCGTGTCTCTTGGAATTGACACTGGCAACTGTAGGTCACTTGTGTGTGTGTTTATATGTATATGTGAGTCTGCCTGTGTGTAAATATATGTGTATGTATGTATGTGTGTGTATGTGTGTATGTGTGTGTGAATATATTAAAATATTATAAGATGTATTCTTTTACTGTTTATTTCTATTTATATATATATATATATGTTTGTGTGCGTCTGTTCGATATATGTGTGAGCATGTCTCTGATAACATATATATGTTCGTGATTGTAGTTGAGAATGTAGTAACGGCTGATCTCCCTCCCGGTACACGTTATCGGCGATGGTAGTATAATATGATACCAGTCGGTAGTAGATGTACGAACACACACGTTTGCAAATATTGTAATGAGAATTTACATGGATCTGTATGAATTGAATCGTATACCAGTTGGTGTGAGTGTTTATGTTCTCTTTCTTTTATTTATGTATACATGATTGTGTTCATGTTTATGTTTATGTCAGTATGATTGTAGTTTGAACTGCAATAGTGGATTTAGGGTTGAGGGGTTTAGAATTTATGTTGGAATCCGTTTAACGGCACGGTGCTATCGGTAACAGCGGTAAGTGATGATTCGTATTTAGATGTAGCAAAACATAACTTTTCATGCGCTACGCGTATGGTTGAGAGTTCTTAAAATGTTCTGTTGCGCCTGTTATTGATTTCAATACTCCACACCACTTCAAAACATTACTTCTATCGCAGTGCTGACTGGGAAGGAGCATCAAAGCGCAGATTCCTTGGGGCTTTCCAAGAGTCAAAGGCACGTATCTGTAGAGAGTATTTCATATGTATTCTTATATATATATATATATATATATGTAAATATATATATGCATATGTATATTATGCAAATATATTTTTTTCTACATTATTGAAATATATGTACACGTATATCATCTATGCGTATATACATCTAAAGTTTCTTTATATCTTTCAATTCTGTTACCTCAGTTGCGTCTTGAGACCCAGATTCGGTATCCTATGACCTTTTAATAACTGTTTCTTTCCCTTCTCTCGTATCCCTTTGCCCTACCACACCCCCTTTAGTACCAGAAATCGTAAAAAGAGTACAGGCAGCATCTCCACACACACCCACTCTGACTTTGGCATGCCCGGACGGACTATGTCTGAGGCCAGCGTTGAGGGCAAGCACCGGGGAAATGTTCGGTACCCCTCGAACGACAGCCCCGGTGGGAGCAGTGTAGGTGTAAATAGCGTAGGTATGGATGGTGTGGGTAGACATGGGGCCAGTGCGCTACGCAGCGAGCTTGAGCTTGGGAGAGGCACGCCCAGGAGTCCCAAAAGCCTGCAGGATACTAGGTATGCGGAGGAGGTAGGCAGTGGCGATGGCGGTATGGCTACCGACAGCCAGACTGAGCCAGACAGGGACGAAGCATCGGAGAGTGGGCACGTGATAGATCCGCGCAAGGAGGACGCAGGTGTGTCTGTAATTAGTGATACATAATAGTATTCGTATGGAACGCGTTTACAAAGTGTAAGATGAAGTAGTAGGCAGTGGAGAAGCAGAAAATGCGACAACAGAAACAGAAGGACGTAAAGAAAGATGCAGACAGACGCTTATCAATGGACACGTGTTGTTGTACGATAGAAAGATGCAGCTGAATATTCGCTATATTTATATTTATATTTATTTATATAT
>NW_014034910.1:0-1898 GCF_001186125.1 Sphaeroforma arctica JP610
TATATATATTTACATGTATAATGTTATTTTTATTATGATTATTATTAGTATTATTATATATTATGATATATTGAGGAAAAAAACGTCGGCCTGTAAGAACACACACTAAGCATATTGAATTATTATTTTGCACCCTTCTACCAGCTACCACATTTGGTAGAAGAGCTCAAAGGAGGACAAAAGTTGTTCAACGTCGTCAGTGGGAACAAGATTGGGTCTAAGATCCATGTTATTGCGTCGTTGAACTCTGTGCTTGATCAGCTCGAGAATAAGGACAATATTTGTCTCGTAAACATCAGCGCTGAAGGTGAGATATCCCATTTCTCATTCACTTCGACGCACACAAGTCGAGCATGTGTACAGATAGCGATGTGTGGCAGTGCTGAAGCATTGCTGTAGCTTTCTGCATGAGTGGCAATGTTTGTGATAATATTTGTGGTATCAATGTTACCTTCATTGGCAATGATATCAACATCTGGTGTAATGCGGAAGCACATGTGTATGTCTGATATGATTAAATGGGTGTGCAGTGACTCGTACATATAGATTTTTCAATACATTTTCTTATTTTATTTTCCTACAGATTTGGTTGCGCAGTCGGAGAAACTGACACTCGGTTTAGTCTGGACTTTGATCAGACATTATCATATCGCTGGTAACTTCCACGAGGAGGAAACTAAAAGCAAGGGTACTGACAAGGAGAAATTGTTGAAGCGATGTAATGCAATTCTCGAGCATCGCGGTAGTCAACCTATCAGGTAATTAAGTGCACTTTGCCCCATTATTATATTTTGTAAGCCATGTCGTTGTAGTACGTGTTGGAGGCAATACTATACTACTATAATGGCGAGGAGCTTTTGTGAATATGGTCTCTTCTTCCGACTCTGCATACGGTCACTTCTATCCATATACTGAGTAACATAGCAATACAAATCTACACAAACAGGAACTTCAAAGCCGACGTGTCCTCAGAGCTGTTCCAGTGTCTGCTGCAACATTTGCAAGACGCCCACCAGACCAGCAAGACCACATCAAACAAATCGCTTTCAGAACTCGATCAATTCGAAACTATATTCGCAAAAGCCGAGAAAGATTTCCAGATCCCCTCTCTTCTCGATGCTGAGGATTAGGTACAAGGACATCTCGGCGAGGCTGTGGTGATGACTTATGTCACATACTTCCTGAAGGCAGATAATGATCGAGGAAATTCACTCTCGTATGCTCCCACAAACCAACCTAGCGCTCACGAAAGCAAGGTAGACACACAGAATGAGGCCGCGGAACTGGACTTGCAAAGGCTGGAAGCAGCGCACGCCGAAATACAACGACTTGCCATAGAAATTGCTGAGGCAGAAGCACAGAAGTTGGCAGCAGAGGAGATTGAAGTACAGCGATATACTCAGGAGGCTGCTGAGATAGCTCAAGCAGAGAAACTTGCAAAAGAGTCTGCTTAGGCAGAGGCCCAAAGAATGGCAGAAGAAGAAGCCGAGGTACTGCGACTTGCCCAGGAGGCTGCTGAGGCAGAGGCCCAAAGATTGGCAGAAGAAGAAGGCGGGGTACAGCGACTTGCCCAGAAGGCGGCTGAAGTAGCGAAAGCAGAGCAACTTGCAAAAGAGGCTGCTAATGCAGAGGCCCAAAGATTGGCAAAAGAAGAAGCCGAGATACAGCAACTTGCCCAGAAGGCTGCTGAGGCAGAGATTTAAAGATTGGCAGAAGGAGAAGCCGAGATACAGCGACTTGCCCAGGA
The DNA here is from genome assembly GCF_001186125.1 of Sphaeroforma arctica JP610. NCBI lineage: Eukaryota > Ichthyosporea > Ichthyophonida > Sphaeroforma > Sphaeroforma arctica. The sequence continues at coordinate 1,748 of NW_014034910.1, forward strand.
GCCTGTTGAGGCAGAGGCCCAAAGATTGGCAGAAGAAAGAGCCGAGGTGCAGCGACTTGCCCAGGAGGCTGCTGAGGCAGAGATTCAAAGATTGGCAGAAGAAGAAGCCGAGGTGCAGCGACTTGCCCAGGAGGCTGCTGAGGCAGAGAAT
>NW_014034909.1:0-1898 GCF_001186125.1 Sphaeroforma arctica JP610
TATATATTATATATTAATATATAAATATATATATATATTATATATATATATATATATATATATTTAATATGTATATATATATATATATATATACATATACATATACTTATTTGCACAAGATAGCTGATGAATCGTCCGGAGATGAACATGCTCATGCGTGACAATTGCCCATTCTTTCTTCTGGTCTTATATTGGCCAATAGCTGGTGCTACTCAAATGGTTCGAAAGTAAAATCGGTGACTTTGCTGGGTCTCTGAAGTTACCGCTCAAAGTGCAGGTGAGATGCTGAATCCTTTTGTGTAGTAAGTTGTATGTAATTGTATCGCTACATGGATGTGCGCGTGCGTGTATGTTCATGTATTCAGCATTTGTGGGTCCACATCCGCGTATCCCACTATCATCGATGAGCTTCGTACTGGCATGCACACCGTCAACATACTTTTGACTGTTACATAAACCGAGTATTTCGTACAGCATGTGAGCATTGTGCGCATGTGCATTATCAGCCTGTCGAACACAAAAGCGTCTCCAAATCACTGCGCCACTGGCGTTCTGTTTATTCCCAATGTACCCGTTTGATGTAATGTTGCACATCTCGCGCGTGTTTGTCTGTACACAACTCACACGTGTATGTCTGTACACATAGCAAGCGTCCGTAAAATGGGCCAGTTTGCACCTAAAACGCGCCCAAGTGTCCATATTCATCTGAGACCGTGTTTATTGTAGGGCCAGAGTGCCATTTGTTGGCCACGCGCTAACGCTATACTCTCACAAAGGTGTCACTATCACGTGCACACTAGTGGTGCTGTTTGGTTGATAGGAAATTGCAATCCGTTTGGTGAAGTGTGGGATCGTGCCTGTGCATGTGGGTGAACACGCTTTGGGACAGTATAAGGCTCTGTATCGCAGTTTACCCACAAAACGAAGCTCGGATCCTTTAACTTTCAACTTTTCAACTTTTTAACTTTATATTTTTTAACTTTAAACTTAAAACTCTACACTCACTCTTCGTATCCTACGCGCACCCGGGTTCAATACATGATACCTTGTCACACACACTCACTCTATCTAAATTTTTGTACATTCATACACACACACGCACATTAGGCTACCGCGACGGTGTACTTTAAACGACTGTACCTGCACAACTCGGTCATGGATTATGCGCCGAAAGAGATGATGTAAGCTGCTTTCGCATTGCTAATGATATTACTCCGTCCGAATGTGCGCGTAAAACCCAGCGATGCTTGCATTTGTCTGTTTGTATGCATACATAACAAACGATATTACGTATATATATGCTACCCGCTGTTCAGCTATATACATATGTTTATCGATGTATGTACATGCCGTCCGCTATTTCCACTTAGTAATCCGCTCTGTTGATTTTCTTTTCAACACGTCGCTGTGCTGCCCTGTTACAGTTTTTCAGGGCTCAAATTGTCCTCTATCCACTCGACGTGACGTTTGTAGTTTACTTTCTCTTGTTTAAATCCCTGTCATATTTGTACACGTCCTGTGCCTCTTTGTTTTCATAAACTATTAACGATATTTTTTTTATAGTCCACTAGATACCGGATCAAACACCTTTCGGATATTGTGCCCTTGTCATTGTGAATGTGCTGGTTCTGGTTGGCCTTAGAATAGTACCACGCTACACTACACCAGAATACGCCCATACTCACATATGTACAGCCGATTCCATTTGGTATAGTATGCGTCATTCCTAGAAGTACTTGGTGACTATTTTTAGCTGGTCTGTGGGCTATGTGCAACCTCAATATACTAACAGCCAATCCCTTGATGATATCAGAAAAACCACAATACACCCGTCGTTGGATTTATGACCGTCACCCCGCCCTTTTAAGCTTTCACCTATATACTTATTGTATATATAT
>NW_014034908.1:0-1897 GCF_001186125.1 Sphaeroforma arctica JP610
ATATATATAAATAAATATATGTATGTATGTACATAATAGAGTACTCACGCCAAAACCCCACTTCTCAGGTCGTATTCACCAGCACTACGTGGACCGATACCTCCACAGTGGTGAGTATGCGAAGGGTAGAGCCGTTGGTAACTCGCGCAAACTGGTTGGAAAGCGTAAGGACGGGTCGCTATTCGCTATGAGCCTGACTGTGAGTGAGATTGCCGGTCTAGACAGAGAGCGGACGTTTGTGGGCTTCATACGTGATCTCACTCACCTGGAGAAGATGCAGGAAGTATGTTTGTTTGTGTGTGAGCGTACTATTCGTCTGTATTTATGTCTGGAGAAGATGCAGGAAGTATGTTTGTTTGTGTGTGAGCGTACTATTCGCCTGTATTTGTGTCTGTATAGGGACGTTTGTAGATTCTGTCCTTGATGTCGGTTATCCAAGGACGGTGCAGCAAGCATGCGTCTATTTATACCCAAGCCCAAAACCCTGAAACCCTACACCTTAATCCGCATGCTACGCATATAGCATACTCGTCTCATGAGTGCAAGTGTGGGCACATGTCGTAGGTGTATATGCGTAGCTAAACAATTGAATGGATGAGCGAACTAACACGTGGCCATCCAATCCGTGTGTGCCTGTATGTAAGATTCGGTGTCCTGTCCATAGAGTCGGTGTGATACTTACTGAGAATAGACTGAAAGAGGTTCTTTACACTCTAGAACCCCTAGTAACCCTAGAAATCCAAAACTCAGAACCGTTAACCCTAAACCCTAAAACCCAAAACCTCTAAAACCCCACATCTCTAAACCATAGGAATTGGAGAAGAAAACTCAGCGTACGATGGATATCTTCGATTCGTCGTACGATGGAATGGTTGTGGTGGACATTGAGGGATCCATCCAATCGTGCAATGTGACTGCCTGCAGAATGTTTGGCTACACGAGACAAGTATGCTTATCTATATTTACTACTGCTTAGGGTGTATGCTATAAGGAGTGTCTGTAACCCTGCTGGTAATGCCTGTATTGACGTAGTGCTGGTATGATGATGTGTGTTAGTCGTATGGCGGAATGGTTGTGGTGGACATTGAGGGATCCATCCAATCGTGCAATGTTACTGCCCGCAGGATGTTCGGCTACACGAGACAAATAAGGTGACCTATATTTACTATTGCTTATGGCATATACTATAGGGAGTGTCTGTAACCCTGTTTTGGTATATACTATTAGGAGGGTCTGTAGCCCTGCTGGTAGTGCCTTTATTGACGTAGTGCTGGTACGATGATGTATGTTAGTCGTATGGCGGAATGGTTGTGGTGGACATTGAGGGATCTATCCAATCGTGCGATGTGACTGCCTGCAGGATGTTTGGCCACACACGGCAAGCATGCTGATCTATATTTACTACTGCTTATGGCATATACTATAAGGAGCGTCTGTAACCCTGTTATGGTGTAAACTATTACGAGTGTCTGCAACCCTGTTATGGTGTATACTATTAGGAGTGGACAACTATGCATACACCCTATGCACGACGCTACTTATCTGTGACATGGAGGAGTATTATGTGGGTTTGTGTACATACAGGAATAAAAGGATTTGTTAGTATATACGTAGTACAACTATTTGTATGTATACGTAATAACTTTTTTTCTTGATATATTGTTTCTCATAACAGGAAGCTCTGCAATTGAACGCCAATACGTTGCTGAGAGGAACGCTCACACGCACAGCCGAATGGGAGAGAGTCAAACGATCACTCGGAATGGTGCAGGGATTGGCGCTACAACAAGGCGGCACATGTGAAGGAGTGACAAAGGCTGGCAAGACTATTCCGGTATGCATGTCTGCACACAAGCGTATATATGGATATATATATATATATATATATATATTGGTG
>NW_014034907.1:0-1897 GCF_001186125.1 Sphaeroforma arctica JP610
GTGTATATATGTATATATGTATGAAATATATTCTTTATTCTTGGTCACATATATTTGTATGGAAGAATCAGCCTGTTTGAATATGTGGACATACTCGTGGGTTTGTTCTTCCACTTGCATTTGGGTCTCAGATCATCAAATACTATAGTATACGCATACACATGTACGTTACACGGATCGGAATTACCACTTCGAATTCCTGCAGTCTTTTATATATACATTCAAATACAAGGGAACATATATATTCTTCTACTCACCATCACAATTCTATGCTATGTATGCATACATTGCCGACACAAATAGTCGAAGATATGTGATCGTCAACACTTGAAACGCCAAACATACTTATCCATGTACGTTCGTGTTGCAGACACAAATAGACACAGATGAAGATGCGACGTGGGTGGAGTACTTGACGACTATTCGAGACACAGCACAGACGATAGCGGACGCGATCGCCTGAGATGATAAATTACAGCGAGATATTTGGTGTAGGATTAAAATTTTAATACCGGAGGACTCTGATTGGCCGAGAGATCAAGCTTCAAGGATACAACCTCTTGTGGTGTCGAATCACAGCCCGACGACCAGAGAATGGTCTCATTCGAAAAACCGAAGGAATCGGATTGGCCGATGGATAAAATGTGTGGTGCTGGCAGTGCCTGGTATATCAGGGCATATCTCGACGATCGGCGGAGGATGTAGTTTAAAGCCAGTGAAATCTGATTGGTCGATTGATAAAATGCGTGGTGCTGGGAGTGCCTGGTACATCAGAGGATATCTCGACAACCGGCGGAGGATGTAGTTTAAAACCAGCGACATCTGATTGGTCGATTCAATTGATTCGTAGTGCTGCGAGGGCGACATAGCCACAGCGTCGAAGGCTGTAGTTGGCCAGTGCTACGCCTGACGGGAGAGTGAGTGTTGCGCATGTCTGAGGTGTTAGTGTGTGGCCCATCGTGGTAAGACACTCATCGACTGAAGAGAGAGAGCACAGGCCCACTCACACACTCACACACAGGCGTTTGGCGCTGTCTTTTGGTTTTAACGTCTGATGGTGTGATCGGCGCAAACGTCACGCCCCCCGCACTCGCCTGAGTGCGTTGGTCTCCAGATCCCTGTGATCCTATTGGTCAAAGACCGACCAATAGAATGTGGGGGGAATCTACCTACATATGCTCATTCTTCAGAGTTTCCCTCCCCAGAAAGCGTCAAGATCAGTGACAGTGACTTTGTCTATGCGTGTGATGATTGCCAGGGGAGTTGTGATATATATAAGACGAGATGATATAAAAGATGAGGTCTGGACCATAATTTAGGGCGGCTGCCGGTAGAAGTACCAGTTGCATGCGAGCACTAGGCGGGCTGTAGTTTAGGAATAGTATATTGGCTGTGTAGGGTAGTGTGTGTGTAAGCTTTGAATAAACCTTTGTGCGTGTAAGCTTTGAATAAACTTTTGTGTGTGTAAGCTTTGAATACACCTTTGCAATTGCACATTGGCTGTGTAGGATAGTGTGTGTGTAAGCTTTGAATAAACCTTTGCGTATAGCAATGAAAGAATGGACTAGTGCACGCGAATGGCTATCAGTTTATTTATAGAAATCGATGATGTCTGTAGGAAGGGTGTCACCAGTTGACAACACAGAACAAATATGAGCCGTACGGTGCAGATGGCAGTGTCTGCGATTAGTTGTCCATGTACCGTAGTATGCTTAAGGAGAGTTGCAAATACGGGTATCCTCATAAACTAGCAATGGCTGGTTAGGTAGGATGGTAGTACTATAGACAGGTACACACACGTGAAAATATGACTTCCGGACTCTATATCTCGTTTTCTATATATATACATGCATGCATACATACATACATACATACATACATACATACATATATATAT
>NW_014034906.1:0-1897 GCF_001186125.1 Sphaeroforma arctica JP610
CATATACGTCTTCCACTGTAGTTGAAGGTTGGCTTTCATAGTTTAGTTCTCCCTAGTTGAGCAGGTCATATTAAAGTGCCAGGATTTTCATGATAGTTCTGTATTCGCTTATTTTGCAGATTTTAATCAATTTCGCTGATTCTGATATCTAGTCGATAGCTCTTATCTCTACTATCTCACCTGCGTCTTAATAAACGCATCTACTAATTTAGGAATTCTTATCTACCTTCGCTCAATCTAGCTACCATCCCGAAATTATAGTTAATCTTAACTTCACCGCCTCTCAAAGTGCTATACGTACCCATTATACTCGCTAATGTATGTATACACCAATGTATACACTAAATACGAACGTCGTGTTTATATTCGCTGGTTCTATTTATATCCCCCAAATTGCTTATGAATAGTGTCTATGCTACCTCTCACATGTCCTCGTATCACGTATCTGTATTCGCTGGTTCTATCTATACCCCACAAATTGCTTAGGGATAGTAACCATGCTACCTCTCATTCCCTTGTAATGTGTAGCATCGTATCCATATTCGCTGGTTCTATTCATGTCCCACAATTACTCAGAAATAGTATTCATGCTACCTCTCATTCCTTTGCAATGTGTAGCATCGTATCCATATTCGCTGGTTCTATTCATGCCCTACAATTACTCAAGAATAGTATCCATACTACCTCTCATTCCTCTGTAATGTGTAGCAAACCATGTCTTCGTACAAAGAGCGGTTCTCTGACTTGGCCAGTCGCGCTGGGGAGAAATCCACCCAGTCGTTCAGCAAGCGTAAGTTGGGCATTGCGTTCACATAGTGCTACAATTTGCAATCGGTATACAGTCAAGCGCTCCATTACTGCCGTGAACACGTAGGGTACAATGTAGCTAGGTACTGATGGGTTGAGAGGCTACATTGGTATAGGAGTGTGGTAGTATTGTATTGTATGTACAAGAACCTGAATGAACCAGAGCAGGTTAGTTCGGCTTATATTCTTCATTAGAGCCTGTCGTCGGTATCAACATCTTTTGTTGTGAAGATGTCGCTGAGGGGCGGTATGGGCGTGTGTGGATTGGTGTTGGGGATAGTAAACGAGTTAACAAGTACATGTGATATTAATTGCTTGAAGAAAAAAAACTAGTTGTGCCACACACACGTGCACAACCTATGCGCCCACATGCCATTGTACAATAGGCCAAGGTGCCTATCGGCCTGGTGTCTACTATTGCTTACCCCGCCAGATAGCCCTAGACATCGTGCCCTCTCCTTCACGTATATGAGCCTTGAACTACCGAAAGAGATAGAGCGGACGTAATAGTCTGCACACCCACAGCGAGACTATTCACTTACTGAGCTACACTACACAGCCATATGTATGGTATATGTATGCTGGAAGGGTTTCACGCGCTTTATGTCAGACCGTGTCTGTCATCTACACTGCCTGTAAGGACTAACAATTTTGGCAGCAAAACTTTAGGATACCTACTAGCTTTCGATACACTGTACACTATCTCGTATCCTGGTCCTGAAGTCTGGTCTCATTAGGTTCCTCAGGCTCATTGTACACACTGGCCGGTCTGTGATGGCGGACTATATTTTTAGTGCTTAGTGCCTAGTATGATAGTTGTACTACACATATCTGTGCATAGTACCAACGGAAGTATCCGCATTCCCTGCTCTCGGTTATGATGAAGTGCCGATATATTGCTCGTTTGTGCTCAAGCCATGTGACATTGGTCTGGAAATGCTCGCAATTTGTATGTATATTTCCATCGTCTTTCGTATATATTTCTTGCGACATATATTTGCTTCATGTAAAGCACCCATATGCGCTTTTAATTAAAACACATCCACACCCACACACACACATCCACACCCACACTCACACACAAATTACA
>NW_014034905.1:0-1897 GCF_001186125.1 Sphaeroforma arctica JP610
CCTATGTATAACCATTGTACACCTGTCCTGTCCATGGCGTTTAGGTACGGGGACAGGCCTTTTGCCCTCTCGCTCATGGAGACCTTGGCTGAGCTTGTTGGGGGGTCATTGACAGTGCTCTCTGCGGCCATGACAGACAACGATGTGTTGAATACAGACTACATGCGGCACCGTGTGGGTTATAAAGCGTTGGTGAGTGCATGTTAGTGCTGTAGCATTATCTGGTAGGGATTGTGGTATGTGTTGTGTGTGTGTTCTGTGTATGCATATGTTTATTTTATGTATATGTAAGTGCATGTGTGCATGTTGTTTGTTTTGTATATGTATATGTGTATGTTGTGTGTTTTTGTGTTTTTCGTAGTGTATGTTAAGTGTATATGTTGTGTCTTGTGTATGTGTTCTGTATATATATCTGTGTATGTGTATGTTGTGTGTGTCTGTGCTTTACGTATGTGTATGTTGTGTATGTCTTGTGTCTTGTGTGCAAGTTGTGTATGTGTATATGTGTATGTGTATGTTATGTGTGTGTGTTTTACGAATGTGAATGTTAAGTGTATGCAGGGTCAAACCTTAAAGCCTTAAAACCTCAAAATCACGAAGGTTCATTGCCAAACCCTAAACCCTAAACCCTACATCCTAGACCCCAGACCCTAAGTCCGGAACCGTACAGTCGCTTGTGAGGCAAATAAAGATACAAGACCTCCCAAACCCTACCAGTACTTAAACATTATCTCACTCAACCCCACTCAGAGTCAAGTAGTACTAAACACGCGCCTGCTGTCCAAGGCGCATCCGGGAGTGTCGCAGTACATCTATTCGTTCCTGGTTGCCATGGCAACGTCGCGCACGGTGCAGGATGCGACCGATATGCTGCTCACAGCCGAAGTGTTTAGAGCGGAGAGTGCCACTCTGTTGCCCCCATCTGTGGCCCGGCCCTCGGCCCAGAAGTCCAATTTATTGGCCAGGTGGGTGTACCTGTAACTGTGTTAATAGACTGTGTACGTGTGTATATGTAAGCGTATGTACACGTTTATGTGTTTAGTATATGTGGTTGCACTTATAACTATGTCCATGGTCTCTATACATGTGTATATGTATGCGTATGTACACGCTTATGTGTTTAGTATATGTGCGTGCCCTTATAGCTATGTCCGTCCTATCCGTACATGTGTATATGTATGCGTATATGCACACCTATGTGATCAGTATATGTGGGTGCTGCGTGTGCGTGGGATAGGTCCATTGCCCTGGTTTGTGACCCAGAGGTCCAGTTCATTGGCTAGGCGTGTGTATGAGTCTCTATCATAATACTTGCATTTGCATGTAAACGTATATATATATATATATATATAAACGGATTGTCTTGTGTATGAGTACATAACGGATGAAGCCACTTCATTGCACCGTCTGCCGAACCTGTTTTCCGAGGCCATTATTATGGCAGTCATCGTTCCCGCATACACCCCCTAAAACCCTATAACTTTAAAACCCTAAAACCCTGAACCTCTGAGTAGAAGCCCCTCAAAGTGTGCTAGACGTGTATTTGCACCCGGTTCTCGTCTGAACGTTTAGGATTTAGGGTTCCTGGGAATGGGACACTTCAGCCTTCGAAGGGTTTAGGGTTTTAAACCCTTCTTTCATATGTCCTCACTATCTCACTCAGATCTATTCCTGTGATATTAATCGCATGCTCTTTCTTCCGGTCACACACGTTCGCGAATGAAATCTTCAAAGTATAATCCTCGGCCCATCCGCGTCTTACGTCTTGGATGAACAAGATATTTGACTATATATATATATAGATACATATATTCATATATACTATATATATATATATATATATATATATATATATATATATATATAATATATATATATATGTGTGTGTGGGTTGTGT
>NW_014034904.1:0-1896 GCF_001186125.1 Sphaeroforma arctica JP610
TATATTCCTGGATATTACATAAAATACTGTACATAATCCTTAGAAAACGCATCCATAGTAACATTCATTTACCCTTTGGGATGAGATATTCAACACCACTCCAGCACTTAAGCGAAGTCTAGCCAACCGATCTGCCAGTGTTGTCGTATGCGTTCCACGGGCGATACGTTCCCTGTTCACACTGTCTACTCCATCAGAAAAAAACCAAAGCAATCCGATTAAGAACTCATTAGTAGATTGTCGTCATTCGGTTCAGAAAACGAGTCGCACTCAGACCATATGTACGATTGGCCTATTAATAGGCCAGACTTGCTCGGGAAAACAAAAAGCTTGGAATAGCAAGACTTGACAAATGACGGCAACGGAGGATGCGTACGTATGTAGAGAGTATGCTCTGCACTGAGTGCACACAATTGCTGTGAAATGCGTACACTAACATTAACACATAGGGGTCGCGCTAGAGATAACTAAACCTCAATAGACTATGTCTCATCCGTCAGTCAACTCTGAACGATCTACATATAGTGAGAGTGAGTATAAACTATATTTGTGTAAAGATCAACATATAGTGAGAGAGTGAGTTTATACTCTGTTTGTGTAACGATCAACATATAGTGAGAGAGAGAGATTATACTTTGTTTGTGTAACGATCAACATATAGTGAGAGAGTGAGTATAAACTCTGTTTGTGTAATGATCAACATATAGTGAGAGTGAGTTTATACTCTGTTTGTGTAAAGATCAACATATATTGAGAGAGAGAGAATATACTATGTTTGTGTAACGATCAACATATAGTGAGAGAGTGAGTATGAATTCTGTTTGTGTAACAATCAACATATAGTGAGAGAGAGAGATTATACTCTGTTTGTGTAACGATCAACATATAGTGAGAGAGAGACTTTATACTCTGTTTGTGTAATGATCAACATATAGTGAGAGTGAGTTTGTACTCTGTTTGTGTAAAGATCAACATATAGTGAGAGAGTGAGTTTATACTCTGTTTGTGTTTTAGGGTTTAGGGATTTAAGTTTTATACTCTGTTTGTGTGTGCTCGCCCTGTAACGGGATTAGCCACGTGTGGGTATGTCAAGGGGTTAGAGACTATACTGCATAACAACAATTGGCGCCATCCACAGTAGAACAGTACGCGCTGTAGTCTAGACCCGTCTGCACCACGTACACTATCACATACCCTCCTGTGCGTCTCTGTAAGTATGTATATGTACTGATAACCACATACCGTTGTAATGCAAATGTATCTGTTGTCTCTGTAGGTTTGTATATGTACTGATATTCACATACCATTGTAAAGCAAATTGTGGTCACTGTAGGTGTGTATATGTACTGATATTCACATACCATTGTAAAGCAAATTGTGGTCACTGTAGGTGTGTATATGTACTGATATTCACATACCATTGTAATGCAAATGCATCTGTTGTCTCTGTAGGTGTGTATATGTACTGATATTCACATACCATTGTAATGCAAATGCATCTGTTGTCTCTGTAGGTGTGTATATGTACTGATATTCACATACCATTGTAATGCAAATGCATCTGTTGTCTCTGTAGGTGTGTATATGTACTGATAGCCGCATAGCGGTGTAGTGAGTGTGTATTGGTAGTGTTACGCAGCGCCATCCGTTACATACGTTTGGGCGACAGTGAGTTCTTTCTATACTTTCCAGAACCATCGGAACGTTTTGTGGCAAGTGCCTTGCTCCGGCTATTGCCGATCGTATCGTTCTGTTTTCCAATATATGAAAGCATATTCATTAGGCAAGGTGAAATGACCTAGTCATATATATATATATATATATATTGTACGTATGTATATGTGCATGTATATATATATATATACATTAATATATATATATGTATATATATTATAT
>NW_014034903.1:0-1896 GCF_001186125.1 Sphaeroforma arctica JP610
TATATATATATATATATATATGTATATATATATATAAATGTATATGTAGGTATATATTGTTTATATTCGTATGTGTCTATATGTTTTGTTTATATTCAATAAGTGATCGCCGAGTGTAACCTTTTATTCTGGCCTGAATGTAGTTTGAACGTAGGATGGAGGTTTCCGTTAAAGGCGATATGTTGAATCAACGTGACGAACACTTATAAGTACATTTGCCTATAAGACTAAAACTTGTATGCGTTGGCTCCAAGTACCATAATTCCTCGCGCACTCATAGAGGTGCACGCAATCTCTCACATTTGTTCTATTTGTGTCGTCGTATATCTTGTAGTATCCCGTTGCAGGCATACAATCTTATACTGATATATTCGAATGATGTGCCAGAATTATACACCTTTGCAAAAAAAGCGCTCTTTGTAATTGAAAAGATGCATGTAGAACTGCAACTGGTGAGGATGAAATCAGAGATGGACGATGAATAACATAGCCATACCTGATAATTTGCATTTCGATCACTATACACAGTACAAGAAAATTTGTTTTGTTAGAATTGATACACGTTTGTATAGTCATTGACCCGAATCCACCACATCACAAGTGTCTATATATAGGTGTGAGTAAGCATGCACCTTCCAAGCTGGTAAGTCGTTTAAGTGTTACTAGAATACACACTATGCAATATATACAATTGTTCCTGTACGAACGTTTCCCACTACTTACAATATCCGTTTAGCGTATGCTGCTTTATGCTCATCGGCACTGCCTAGTTCTCTGTGTTTGAAAGTTGTATACCATCTCCCCGTATATACCTACTCCGTTCCGGAGGACTCCCAATTTTTCCAAAGAGTAGATGGAGTCGACTCCTAAAATGTACACACTTCTGTCCACCCTAGGGGACAGTGCTGGGATGGAGCGCTACACGCAGCTTCAAACCACAGTACACACAAACTATACCTCAGCTCTCAGTGTATATCCTGGCGGGTCGTCTTACTGCTCTCATGAATCTCATGAGTCGGCGAAGTGTCACGCGATGTCAAGCCACTCCACAGACTGCACGGAGACGAATCACGAGTACAGGACGAGCGAACCTTTGCCACAGAGAAACGGTACACTATGCACACTACACCGTCATATGATAGTGTGCAATGCAATGTTAGAAAGGGTCCTGGGTCTTCCAGGGGATCTGCGTGCTCTGGTGGTGGAGCAGATGCCCGCGTGTGGACTGCTGCTGTTGGAACGGCACAGCCGTTACTGCAATGTGGTATGTCGGATGTGTTGATACAGAAGGGTCTGGAAGTGAAGTAGTAAACTACCAAAGCAATACGGCATATACAGTCCTTGCTACAGCTTGGAACAGTTAAAAAGATTCTGCACGTAAACTTACGATCATGCACACCCGGGTCGTTGTAGACACAGCAGTATTGTCGTCTATGAGGCTATGTGTACGTGAAGTGGTTCGCCTTGTGATAAAACGTTACAACGTATTTAATAAAAGCGAAGTGGTGTGCGGTATAAGGCACGGCAATGACGGGAGTGGTTAGTGAGTGCATGGCTGCAAATCCTTAAATCCGTTCGAAACAGGCCTTGCAATTTCTATTTTTCGCATCTTGGCTGAACCCGCGAGCCGCTAACCGGAGTCTAGTCAGTTTCATTTCTATCTTCTATGAGTATGTGTTTATAAAGATCTGGGCCATTCTCTGACAGACTTCGATAAGCATGTGGGTTCAATTTTCTCTACATTCGTATCTGCATGTGTGTATTTTTGTGTGCAGGAGATAAACTTGGAGTCTGCCTGGGAACGTCTCGGCCACAAGCATTTCTCCAATCAATTCTCAACGTGGTTGGCTGAATCAGGCAGGTAGGTATATAAAAAAAATATTGGAAATACTATAT
>NW_014034902.1:0-1896 GCF_001186125.1 Sphaeroforma arctica JP610
CCTATCCCCTGTGTGCCTTGCCCCGGTTTTTTGGATACCTCGGGGATCGCTACAATCGACGCACCATTATCTGCGCGGGGATCGTATTTTGGAGCTTAAGCACCCTGCTGTGCTCATTCTGCAATACTTACGAGCAGGTATCATATCGATTCATTTGTCGTCGTTCAATGTCATATATTGGAGAGATTCAGATCAAGCCGTCCACGCTATCATAAGTGTATCTGGTTTCAACGGAAATTAAGAGAAGTCTAATTTTCTTATTTAGCACGTACTGAAAGTTCTGTCTTATTTCAGAGATTCATCTGTCGACCTAGCACATGAGTCTGTGGTGGGTGTAACTGCTTACTGTACTTCAGATGTAGTCAAGAAGATGTCCGGGCTCCTTGCTTAATTCCTATCGATACGTACGATGTATATCGGGCCTACTTGTTTCTGTACATTCTATGCACAACAACTTTAATATCATGCCAATCTAAAAACAAATACAATCACAGCTATTGGTTTGTAGAGCGCTAGTGGGTGTTGGCGAGGCATCATATGCCACCATAGCCCCCACAGTCATTGCTGACATGTACCCACTGAGGACCAGGACCAAAGCGTTGGCCTTGTTCTACATAGGAATTCCACTCGGTAAGTTGTATGCGGTTCATGTGTCTGACTGGAATGTGCATTTCGGAACATGATATGCATTTCCATTAGTGTTCCATCCCTAACGCATGTGTATTCAATTGTTGGGTGTGTCAAGCTGGCAGATGTTTTTAGCTCTACTTTTTAACTTCATTGCTCAATCTTGTTGCTAAAGGCAAAAACGAGTAAGGCTAATTGGGGGAGGGTTGCACATGTGTAGAAGCTCAGATATATATACAGCATCGTCGATTCAAGATGATTCACGATGCCGCTATGTTATGGATTCAATGATATACAAGTATGTATGTATACTGAGCAGAGTCTTAAACTATGCGCGGGTTTGAATCAGTATTTGTTTTTCAGTTTATCAACACCTAAGATACGATGAAAAATTAAGAAAGCCTGTTACTCATCTGTAAAATACAATCAAAACTTTATATGTTTAGACAGGCCCGATAATTGAACGCGTGTTCTGTATTATATAGAAGACTAGCAAGTCTAATCGTCTATAATGTGCAGATACTGTGATTGCGAGTCCTTTATTTTAGAACTAAATATTTGACATTTTGTCCTACGAATAGACTACATTTGCGTGGCATATTGTGCTGAAGTAAAACTTGTGCATCTCACTCAAACGTAAAATATCCTCTCCTTCCTATCTGGATCCGTGTGCATCAGATTTACATATTCAAGCATTTCGCGATTGCTGGAAAATTATATACCTTAGTTGCATCCTGTCCCAACGCCTTCGTTTCTTTTCCTGAAACCTTAGGCGGTGCCATGGGATACTCTGGCGGAGTCATTGGATCAATGTTTGGTTGGCGATGGGCATTCCGTATGACCCCGCTGGTAGGACTATTAATGGCTGCAATAGGCCGGGTGTATTTGTTAAATCCACACCGAGGTGCGCATGATCTAGACGATGATGAATTTGACCAGGTGACTGAACCGGAGACTGAAGGACTACTGGATAACTCGGATGTTGCGACGCATGTGCCTATAGGTATGGCACTGTATTGTATCTTTTTGTAGAAACTTGATGATTCGGATGCTGAAACACGCGAGGTTATAGGTAAAGCTTTAAATGATACGTACTAGACACATGCATGTATGTAGTAAGAATTATTTGTTTCTTCGGTTATTGTGAAATACGAGCCTAAACGTATGGCTTTGTAGTACATTTATAAGATTTACGCATGTATGTATTGTGTTTATAGTAGATATATATATATATATATATATATATATATATATATATTTGTGTGTCGT
>NW_014034901.1:0-1895 GCF_001186125.1 Sphaeroforma arctica JP610
GACACTGTTCTTACCGATGGTACCCTCCAAGGTAAAATCCGCTGATTACTGTCGTACCAGTCTAGAAGTTTTGAGCGGATCGCAATGGTCTCGTCGGTAGTGTATTGGTGGAACTGTGCATCGTGCTTTATTGTCTTCTTGTACGCGTCTATATTCACAAATGATTGCGGGTGCGTAAAGGTCATACTCTTAGCTCAATTTACGCATACCAATACATGCGAGTACATTTCAGTATGCCGTGTGAAGGGCGTTGCACCAGTATTGCGCAGATACGACTCAGAGATCTGTAAAGACATATATGACGACACCTCAGAACCATGACAGTGAATGGATGATTCCAAAGCAGTGTATAGAAGACCCCTAAACTACTAAAACCTATAGCACGACAACTGAGAACCGTCACAGTGAATGAATAGTTTTAAAGCTGCACATAGAAAAACTATAAAACTCTAAACCCTAAAGAACGACAATTGAGATCCTTCACAGTAAATGAATATTTTCACAGCAATGTATAGAAACTTATCTATGCGTGGCCGGGTGGGAAGTCGGGTGGAAGAACTTCTTGACTAGTTGGTACGCTCTGTATGATTTTGTTTTTTTTTGAAAAGTATTTTTCCTATGCGACTTAAGCGGGTCTCCGTATGCGTACGTACATAACAATTGATGCGTAAATGTTAAGGCGTGCGTTTAAATATAGAACATCACGTATGGGGTACCCATACATGTAAGCCCAGACATTCGAATGTACATCTAAAATTAAAGGGCTTATGCGCTAGGACACATCCTCCTGCACGTGAGAAACAGAAAGCATCTCGATGCCACATATGCGCTTCCTACCCTACCCATCATACGTCTAATCCAAAAACGAATAGCTAGTCCAAATTGATATCTGCCATGTGCGTTTGTAAGTGTATACACATATTGCATCGGTACTTGTGCAGACGCCTGTGCCATCCATATAGAGCGATGTAGCATAACCCACGGCCCTCAATGCGTGAGGGCCAACGAGCATGATAATTCAGGATTCAAGGAACATGTTTCTTATGGGCAGTGGGGGATACAGACTAACACTGTGAACTCTGACGTATGTATGACCGAGCGACCGGTGGTAGAGCTGGGGGTATCAGTTGATAAGTATACGATAACTCGTACCTTTACACTCGGGCGCCTAGAAGTACCAGAGATCGTATAGGCGGGTGGCAGTCAGTGGTGTTGAAATAGAAGCACAAACATACAGGAACAATACATCGACAGGTGTTTCAAAACAGGAGACTATAAATTTTTGCACTCCAAAATGTTCATTCACTGTTTATTTCTCGTCTCATTTACTCCACAAGGTTATGTACAAACATTGAACAACATCAATAACAAACATTGAGGATATGATAGCCCAAACCTCTTAACTAGCATGGATGAATACCTCAATAAATACGTGCCGCCACTTCGAATACACTGAATCAATATAGATGCGCAGGTCAATCGACACAGCAAATATATTGAAGTTTTCGATGAATATATATATATATATATATATATATGATTGTGTGATTGTGTGAGTGTGTGTGGGTGTGAGTGTGTGTGGGTGTGAGTAGGTTTGCGTGTGTGTGTATGTTTGTGGTCTATGTGTCTGTGTGCGTGTATGCGTACACACACACACATATATATATATATATATATATATATTGCGATATCCCTGTAGTAGGAGTGGTTTACCAATTTGCTATTACGGGGATATCACAAAACTCGAGTGCCCTTGTCCCAGGACTCATTAGCGCTGCCACAACACGCTATCACAGAATACTTTCGAAAATCGGAAAATCGAACCCATAGATCACAGCTTTGTGATATCCCCGTAGTAGGAGTGGTTGATACTACAGAGATACCCCAATATATAT
>NW_014034900.1:0-1895 GCF_001186125.1 Sphaeroforma arctica JP610
ATACATATATACATACATACATACATATATTTACCGAAGCTAATCTTACACTGTACACATATACTGACATACTAAACCGCCTGTTCATAGATACATACCTAATATAACCTTCCTCGCATATACTGGTAGGGCATGGATCATCGAACAACGGTTCGCCCGTACAAGTGGCCGGGGGTGGGGACAGGCAGTGATCTGGACTGCGACACGCTGCGAGTACAATGGATTATGTGGTGTTAACGCAATGAATTACTTTATGTTAACAGAGATATGTGTAATACATCGATCGGCAATAAAGTTATTTATAGAGTTTCAACGTTTGTTAACGTATAAAAAGACATCGATTGGTAACAGAGATATGAATAGCGTTGTTTCGTTTGATAAAGTAATTTATAGCTATGCATCGTCTGAGAATAGACTAATATATAGAGATACATAGTTTGATAACAAAGGTATTTACAGAGATATATCCATCGGTAACAGGGCTTTATATAGGGTTGCTTTGTTAGCGATGTCCGAGTGTTTCGCGATAATAGTGAGCGCGATACACGACTGGGTGTTAACCACGGTGGTAGTATAGAGTTTAGGTTTCAGCTTTGTCCGAGTGATTTTAGATGCCGGTATATAGGTGCATAAGTTGACTTTTCAATACGAATCAGCATGGGACATACATATGAACTCCCGAACAACCGGTGAAAGGATAGTGACCTCGACCTAATAAGTATTGGATATCTATGTGGTAATATAATAATGGTCACATTTTTGTATATACACATAAGCATACATATATATATATATATATATATGTGTGTGTGTGTGTGTGGTACATACCAATGCACCTCTCGCCATCCGCGTAGAAGCCTTCATCGCAAGTGCACGTGTAGCCGTCTCCGATATGCGTCTCCTGTAGAGGTGAGGAAAGGGACAGAAAATGAGTCCATTGGACGTGGATTGATGGGAAGTCTCAGATATACTGACCATTGTAAACAGAAAACCAACACTACATATATAAATATACACTACTACAAGATACGTTATGTAGATACTGCACATTGTGAAGAGGCTAAAACTTCACAACGGGGGTCGGTTGCGGCTCACAGGTCCACTTGGCAACAATGAGACCACACTACTTGCGCGCGTGTGCACCCGAGTCTCCCATTCAGGAACGGTCTAATTTTTACAGGTATACGCATGCGTATATGTCCCGCTACACTACTCTTGTGGGTGCATATAGTAGGTAGATAAGCACTCTGTGTGTGTGTGTACATAAGTACCTACATGAGGGAACGCCATCTATCTAACCCCTAAGTATTCTTGACTGCTAAACCTCAGTGTGAGTAGGCTTGGGCGTGCTTGGACCTAGACTTTATAGCTATCCATACACATATGTGCTTACAAAACTATATATATCATTGGAACATACAGGGCAAGTGGGCGTGTCATCGGCCATCACTCACTTGAGTTATAAGCTTACTACGCCCATTGGCGCACGTTTGGTACTCGTGCTATACCACGAAATAATAGCTTAGGGGCCAAAATGAGCGTAGGTACTCAAATACAACTCAGTCCAGATGAACAAACACTAAGATATGCATACCAGTATACACGTATACACGTATACACGATATATATATATATATATATATATATAAATGCATGTGTATGTGTGTTCCTATAACAACAGCCCAAGTAACATACACATAGCTGCATATAGCTCTGAATGCGCAGGCTACACATACCGGGCAAGTGCACGTGTACGTGCCGTCCACATTTGCGCACATGGCCACAGGGTCACATGTGTGATCACCTGTCTCACACTCGTTGATGTCAATACACTGCCCGTGTTGAAAGAAAGAAAGAAGTAGAAATGAGGACGACATCGAATTTGACCCTTATAT
>NW_014034899.1:0-1895 GCF_001186125.1 Sphaeroforma arctica JP610
CGCAACCAGCGAACCATTGGCACAGATCGTCACCATGACAACGAGTGTGCGTTGGTCATGTTTGCCGTCTGTTCAGTAAAGCCCATAGCCCAGACGTGTCCCGTTCCGTGGAGTATTCTCTTGCTGCGATATCGGAACCTAATACCTTAAAACCCTACCCCCCCCCCCCCCCCCCAAAACCCTCTAAACCCCTAAACCCCTGACCATCGGTGTATTCCTTTGCCGTTGCAGTTGACTCACACCGTCAATTGGATGCTGCGCAAGGTGCCTTCTGGAACATTCTATTCGCTGAAGGGCAACATCACATTGCTGGTATGCGGATCAGCCGTTTGATGTGTGCTCCAAGTGTGGGTGTGGGTGTAGCCAAATTTCTGAGCACGCAGATATGCGAACTTGGGTAATAAAATGCATATGCATACATACATACATACATACATACATACATACATACATACATACATACATACATACATACATGCATACATACATATACACATACTACGTACATGGCACATATAAAGCTTTCCTTTCTATTCTGGACAACTTCACTCACTGTGTGTGTATTTCCTATCCGCTGCACAGGCGGGAGTGGTGGCCACCTCAGCGGCACCCACTGTGCGGGTACATTTCAAGGTGCCAGGACAGACACTCTCAGGAATATCTGTAAGTCTTCTATCTTTGGGTTGGTTTTCAAATCCAGGCATTCATAACACGCGTCGATTCGTTAGTAGTGAGTTAATATATGTTCCATTCAGATATGCAGCTTGTAGTGTCCAGACCGTGTAGTTGGTACTTTCATATGTTGCGGTGTTTGCTATCGAAGATGATTTGTCCCCTACCCAATACACCCCACATTCATTCATGTGGTTTATAAATAATTATACAAATAGAACTTGTCAAGATGCATCAGACTCCCTCGATTTTAAATTGCTGCACTCGGCTTTACGATGCGATGAACGCATGTGTCATGTCCATATGCGTACCCCTGCGTGATAGTAGCTGACCACCGTCCCGTTTCGTCCCGCTTTTCCCCGCGGCAGATCACTGGCCTAGAAGTCTACAACGAGAAATACAAACCATTCAAGGGAGTCAAATACATTGCCAGTGCTGGAAAATTCGTCGTGCGGAGTAGGTAGCCCGCCGCTATTTGACATACCATAAAAACCTTCCATTTTTAGTTCATCGGCCTTCCTAATTTGGTGTATACTGGATAAGAGCGTGTAGAGTTTGTAGTTGGTGCCTATGTAGGTACTATCGCTATGTGCAGTACAACTTACCATATATAGTTCTGTGGATTTCCTTATTAAGAGTATTCTGGTTAGGAGCGTGTGGAATTGGTGCTTATCGCAAGTATCGCAAGTACATGGTGATCAGACAGTACTCTGATATGTACCCACGCATCGGATACGCTTTGCACATAGCTTGTTGGAACTCTTCTCTCTCTATATATATATATTTATATATAAATATATATATGTATATATATGTATATATATCTATCTATCTATCTATATATCTATCTATCTATATATATTTCTATCTATCTATATATATGTGTGTGTGTGTGTGTGTGAATATGTATATATATCTATAAATATTCTATTATATATGCTACTATATATATATATATATATGTATATGTATATTAATAACAATATATATATTAATATTAATAATGATATATAATGCTGAATATCTACTGTATAATATATATGTATATATTTATATATGTGTGTATGTGTATATATGTGTGTGTATGTGTGCGTGTTGTGTATGTATGTATGTATATATATATATGTGTGTGTGTGTGTAGTATATATATATATATATATATACATATATATATATATATATGTATGTATGTATATATATATGTGTGTCTGTGTGTAGTAATT
>NW_014034898.1:0-1894 GCF_001186125.1 Sphaeroforma arctica JP610
TTTGATACTACCACATTCCTTTGTATTTGATACTAGCATCGAACCCGTGTGTATCGTTGTATATGATAGGTCCCGTAGGCGTACGAGATTCTGGTCGCATTGTTTTAGGGTTTAGAGCTCTAGGGTTAGGTCAACAATATAAAGTCAGCGCACTTGGGATCGCGTGCGTTGCACACGAGACAACAGTCTTGCTCCTCTACACTTCTAAATTCTATTTATTATCCCACAGATTGTTTAAGTAATTAGAGTTGCCTCAAGCAATCGATGTAAGTATTCCTGAAGTACATGCATCTTAGTGCCGCGTATGACGTGCACATGGGAGATTGTTTTCAGGAGGGTTCCGCAGTAGACTACACGCTGGTGGTCTCCACAGGTTCGATATCTGTAGTTTGGCTGGCGATTTCAGCATCCTTGTCCCTGAGAATAAGAAGTTTATTCAATCAGCTATATGCTTCGAAATTGAGAATAAGAAGTTTGTTCAATCAACTATATGCTTCGAATATATGTCGACGGTAGTATTCCCGAGCGGTGTCTTTGCCATTCAGACACCTGCCGTACCATTACTTTCCTGATCCCGTATGTTTAAAGCATCGTGCTCTCCTGTCAACACACACCGTTGTACGTCAAAGTATTTTGCCCACACACTCAGATATACGACAGTACTTGTCTAAAATACACTCATTTGTACGACAGTACTTGTCTAAAATACACTCGGTTAGACGACAGTACTTGTTTATATACACTCCGTTATACGACAGTACTTGTCTTAAATACACTCAGATATACGACAGTACTTGTCTAAAATACACTCGAGTTATACGACAGTACTTGTCTAAAATACACTCAGTTATACGACAGCACTTGTCTAAAATACACTCAGCTATACGACAGTACTTGACTAAAATACACTCAGTTATACGACAGTACTTGACTAAAATACACTCAGTTATACGACAGTACTTGTCTAAAAGACACTCATTTATACGACAGTACTTGTCCAAAGGACACTGAGGTATACGACAGTACTTGTCTAAAATACACTCAATTGTACGACAGTACTTGTCTAAAATACTCTCAGTTATACGACAGTACTTGTCTCAAATACACTCAGCTTTACGACAGTACTTGTCTAAAATGCACGCTTCAATTATACGACAGCTCTCCTCCAAACCACACCCTACACCACGGATAGTACATCTATACCACGTACAGACATGCTCGAACGGCTTACATCCATTAAGAAACGTTCTGCGATAAATGAACATACTTGACAGTCTGTGTGAGGGCTGCCTGGGCTGTACTGCCTGAGTCTGATTTGGTCAATTCACGGAAGAGCATGGTTGCGTACGACGCGCACTGCAGACTGAACTCGAGAATGGCCGCGCGACGGGGAGCCTCGCCTTTGGTTCTGTGGAAAGAGGTGGTAGAAATACGACAATGGGATGAATACGACAAAGGGATGTTACAATACGACAATGGGATGTTCCAATACGACTATGGGATGTTACAATACGACAATGGGATGTTACAATACGACAATAGGATGTTACAATACGACAGAGGGATGTTACAATACGACAATGGGATGTTACAATACGACAATGGGATGTTACAATACGACAACGAGGGTAGACTGATGGACGTATGATGTGGTCGGATTGCACAGCAGGTCATAGTACGACAATGTGTTGGAATGTAAGGAATTAACTGATAACTTGCCCATAAGTACTCGTGATACTGTTTCCGCCAAATAGCAGGGAATGTGATCGCGATCCAAAAATGTCTTGGATCTTATCACACTCAAGCGAAAGCTGAGTATAAATAATATATATATATATATAACATACATACATACATACATACATACATACATACATTCATAAATACATATATA
>NW_014034897.1:0-1894 GCF_001186125.1 Sphaeroforma arctica JP610
ATATATATATATATATATATATATATATATATATATATATATATATATATATATATATATATATATATATATATATACATATACGCATCTACACATACTGACCTGTATTGGGTTATAGGTACCTAAACATATATCTTGTCCAGGAAGTAGCTGAACCAGTATAAGTCCCTGATTCTCATTTTCAACGTATTTCTCGGCCTCATATAATTTTGATACTGTGTTTCTATTTTCGGGGTCCTGCAATGTATGCACCACCAATAAGGTAAGATTAGGATGTACTAATGGAACCAAAACATTCATCTTGATTCAAACATCATTGAAGAAACAGCGTGCTTGACCGACATCTATGCATTCCTACCTTAGAAGTATATTTTTATATTAAAATAACTTAAACAACTGTTAAAATAATCAGCGCCAGAACAGCGATGAAATGTATATCAATTAATGTGCAAGTTTCTTTTTCGCGCCGAATACCGGTTGTTGCAATTATGTATAGTGTAAACATCTGAACGGCCACTTACCTTCCACTTTCAAAAATTGCAAGGGATCAAACAGCTTTCAGACCAGATTAACTATGCCACGTACCCGACAACTGAATAGTATTTTGCACAATATACTCGACCTAACTAACACAAGTATCGATTATCTACGTATACATGAACCACTCAACCACGCACCAATTCCAGCGCCTCTTCAAACGCTTTCTTTGCAGCCGGGTATCGCCGTAACTGCATGTTGGCCTCACCGACGCGAAAGTGACTTTTGTTCCAAGTGGGCCTGTACTTCACTGAAAGAGGCGAGACGAAAGTAAGTCATCAAATCGATATATGTGGCTGTGGATGTAGTAAACTTCTTGTTGTTGGTCGCATGTATGCAAGAGGAGGGCCCAGAGCACAGTTACCTCGAGCGATGGCGAACGATATTCAATAAACACCAGTCACGCTATTATGTTGCACATAGCTAACGATTGTCTGAGGGTGGGTGTCTAAAATTGACCTGTACTTCATTGAGGAAAGTGTGATTTTTATGAACATATCGCTATTTAAATGCAAGAGTCAGTCACATAAGTCCAGCTGACACATGAAGTCGCATTGATCAGATGTAGTGCCGAAAGTAGACATCCACAGTTTCAAATGGTATGTACTCTAATTTAAGAGGATGAGCTATGCACTACACCATAGGTGGCCAAACAAAGAAGCCAAACGATGTATTCGGCGTCGTAAGGTTGTACTGAAATATCTAGGTTGCTATCGGCTACTTGCAGTTCGATACGATGAATCACGTGTACGGGTCACGTATATAAGTATGCCACGAAAGTAAAGTGCGCATCATCAGCTCCACGGTGTGGTACAGTAGTACCTGAATCGCAAGCATCAGCTAGAGCATCGTCATATCGGAGATACCCGATGTTTGCAGCGGATCTATTACTGTACAGTGTCCCTCGTACCTATGTGGCATTTTCGAACGACAGCGTTTGATTAAATCGTATGAGTCAAGCGTACAGAGACGATTTGACATGCTATGAAACATGGGTACCCAAAAAAAAAGACTACCAGGAGCATTTTCACACTGATAAAAAACAGGTTGAAAAAAACTAATGCAACTTCCAAAACAACTTTGCGTGTCAAATACAAATAGATGCGCTTTCAAAATAAGGATTTAGAACAACACAGCAATAATACCAAAATTCCTTCAAGATTATGCAAATATCACTATACAAATAAATATATATTTATATATATATATATATATATATATATACATGTATATATATATATTATATATATATATATATATATGTGGTATATAGTATATATATATAATAATATGTATTAATATTAAAATACTTATATATATATATATATATATATATAGTATTATATATATATATATA
>NW_014034896.1:0-1894 GCF_001186125.1 Sphaeroforma arctica JP610
TATATATATATATATATATATATTATACATATATATATGGATATATGGGTGTATGATCAAATAGTGTTGTTCCTTATTGCTGACGTTTTTTTTTTGTTTCACACGCTAAGCCATATATTCTGACCTTTCTATTAAGCCCTGGTACTCTTCTCCATTACCTGCACACTCTACCCCTATACCACTTCATCCCTATTCTAACCCTGTATAGTACGGGTTAAGCCAGTGGTATATCAAACTAGGGCGTCATTATGTATTTGCCTGACCTTTACGGTGAGTCATCAGATCACAAAGCAACGTGGGTTTATATTGGTAGGTACCCCCAGTAACGTCTATCCTTGTGTGGTTGCTTGGCAGGATTTGTGCTGTGTTGGCTGCTGCACGAGCAGAGAAAGACATCGAAGCGGCGGTGGGATCCCTACCATACAACGCCAAGTATGAGCTAGAACGCAAGAGCCAGGTGAGTACTGCGTGTCACTTGCCTTATCACATGTACATAACGGCGAGGCGTTGGCAGTATTTAAACTCAGTATTTTGGAGTGCACATTCCTTGATAGATGTACATGATTGACATATACATACATGCAGATATAAGTAACTATGTCCAGAACGCAATCCTTCTCTAGGCGTATTTGATGGTATCTGGAATACATATGCATTGATCACGTCAGACATGCAATATGCCAGGACAAGCGTAACAGTAAATATACACATACACGCACAAAAAGATAACACTGTGCTCCTTAATCCCTCACACTTTTCTGTACATTTCTATATATAGCTGCAAGTGTTGTTCAAGCGCACGGAGTATGAAGTATTAGAGGAGGAATTTGTGGTACCCGAGATGAAACGCATTCAGGTCAAACTTAAACGAGAAAAGGACCGCATTGCTCAGAAGGAGATGGCCTCAGCCGCCATCTCCGAGAGCGCGGCAGTAGTCAGCACTCCTGCGGCAACCAATATGTCAAGTATGTGTTATGCAGGGGTAGGGTTTATGGGCGTGTGGTAGGGTTTGTAGGTGTATGAAGTTCATGACGTACTTCGAAGTGGCTCTGACTTGTTCCTTGTTTATTCTGGTCAATTTTTTTTTAGCACTTCTCCTGAGAGAGATTCAGTACATCCAGTAGGTTTTCTGAGACGAATTTAATTTCACCAGTACTTACACTGAGAGAGATTCAATACATTCGGTACGTATTCAAAAATGAATTCGATTACATCAGTACTTACCCTGAGAGAGATTTAGTTCATCCAGTACATGTCCTAAGATGGGTTCAATTGCTCCCTGACCCGTTCTAACCAATTTTATTATGTCCAGTACACGTTCGGAGCCAGCCTCAAGTTCAATTGTACGTATTCCGAGATAGGGTGATATCTTTCGAGTACGCTAAATGAAACGGTTTGATGTGTTGCAACGTAATTTCTCTGACATGTGATTCATTGGTGTAAGCTGATCACATGAATGATACATACATAAATGCATATGTATGTGCAATGGTCTGATATGTGAGATTGTATAATGTAGTACACATTCACACAGAAACACTTAGTACGAACCTAAAAAGGAATGGGATTATATCAAACTTCTGGTCGATTGTTCTTGCATGCACTTGCGCGCAGGAAAGCGCTCATCCGATGGGTCTGAGCAAAAACGCATCAAGAAGATCAAAGAATCCAAAACTGGTAAGTGTGAAATTCATTGCAATAACTCATTGTGTTTATATTTCACTTGAATGCGTCAGGACTATCAACCATGTAAATACACACAAACACACACACACACACATATATATATATATATATATATATATATATATATATTGATAATAAATAGATAGATAGATAGATAGATAGATTGATTGATTGACTGATAGATAGATAGATAGATAGATAGATATAT
>NW_014034895.1:0-1893 GCF_001186125.1 Sphaeroforma arctica JP610
TATATACATAATTAAATATATATACAAATATGCCCACATATATACATACCTACACACACAGAAACCCATACAAAATTATAAGAATTAGCCACACGAATGTACGACTAACCTTACAGTCGACGATAAGTACAGAGACATGAATATGGATATGAAAGCTGGTCAACGAAAACACACTACATATACATATATACATGCATAATTGCCTCATACGCCCTATCACACACGTCTATACACAAAAATAAACACAGTGATCACAGATATACAAACGCAATAGCTACATAGCACACCACTCCATCGCCGGACACGCCCACTCACTCACCTGACCGTCGACGAGAAGCGGTACAGGGACTTAAACAGAGCTATGAAGATAGGCAGACGTGTAGGGCCGCCTATGGTAGGGCGTAAACCGGGTGCAAAGAACGCCTCAATACACTCCATTGCTGTGTCTACCACAAAGCGCACCATGGCATCAGACATGCTAGCTGGGCGGACGTACACATTGAGCTTGGAGAGAGAGACGGCCTGGAGGGGGGGGGGGGGGGGTATGGGGAAAAAGTATACGTGCGTGCGTGGGTATGTGTGGGTGTATGTGTGGGTGTATGTGTATGTATGATTTTAATGCATGTAGGAATATATATATGTATGTATGATTATATATGTATGTATAGTTATATATGAATATATGACTATATATGTATGTATGGCTAGATATGTATACATGACTATATATCTCTGTGGAGGTACGCTGCAATTGACGAATGCCTCAGTCAAAGTGCTCGCAGACTGTACGTAGACATTTGTTTGTATAAGTATGGTTACAAAAAAAATGTATATATACAATCAAATATATACATACATGTATATATATATATATATATATGTATATATATATAGATGAATACATACATAGATACATACAAAAAATAGATACGTAGATACCTCGATATATACATCCTGATAGACACACATACATACGTGCACTCATACATACATACACACACACACATCAAAATATACTGTCATAGGCAAACACCCACACATATGCACATACATATACATAAGGATACATAGATACACATACATACACAAACATCCAAATCGTATACCTTCTCAATATCAGCCTGGAATGAGCTCATCAGCTGCCACATGAGTGAACTGGTGTACATCTCCGGCACATCCATCTCAGTCTCCAGATAGCAATGCGTAAGGAAGTACACGTACGCATTCTTAACCGTATACGTACACGATTTATGTACTACCACCTTGACCACATCGCCCATAGATACCAGCGACTGGCACTTGATTTCCGTATAAAAGTTTTTGCCAAACGTACAGGCGGCTAGTACTTTAATTAACAGCAGATGGTATTCGAGTTCGCTGTCGGTGTCTGTGGCCAATTCGTCTGTGTGTGTGTGCGGGGGAGGGGTATAGATGAAGGATAGTATACTTGTTCAGATGATAATGGAAGGTTGGTATGATTTGATAATAGTAAGATATAATATCCATATTGGTATGGCTTTATACTAGTCTGAAGGTATGGACATAAGTGCATGTGCAAGGTCAAATGATTTAGAATACGAAATTTTGGGTTTGGTATAGACATATCTACACAAAGACATGCATGCAATCAGACAGCTGAATTGGAATATTATCAAGAACAACGCGAGCAGAGTAATAAACATCGATGTATTTATGTTCAAAAAAGGGCACATCCGCATGCACCACAGTTGTACTGATATATATAACGATATAAAACGATATATAAAGATATATATATATATAGACACAGACACAGACACAGACACAGACACAGACACAGACACAGACACAGACACAGACACAGACACAGACACAGACACAGACACTAGACACAGACACAGACACAGACACAGA
>NW_014034894.1:0-1891 GCF_001186125.1 Sphaeroforma arctica JP610
TATGTCTCATCAAATCCGGTGCCCTATTCTATCTGTACAGGAGACAGATTGTCGCATCGTTCATCATCCACGACATGGGCATGGACTGGCGGTTGGGTGCGGATTTCATGGAGAGCATGTTGATAGATTACGATCCCTGCTCAAACTGGTAGGTGTTGGCCAATTGACTGAACTTTGGATCAGCCTTTTCTGTACTACGGGTGAGTGTGTATAGCCTTTTTATATATCTTGGGTAGACTTGTTTGCCCATGGGAGGTTCTAGTCCGTGCGATTTTTCTTTCAACCGGTGCAGGTCTAACCCATACCATTCATACTTTGTTACAGGGGTAACTGGCATGCACTTGCTGGATTGAATGGAGGTATGTGGTTTACAAGTATTTACCATACGACTAGTGTCACAATCCCCATCATATGGGAGTCTTCTAAATACATACGTAAAAGTCCATATGTAAGTTTACAGGATTGATGACGAGAATGCACCAGCCGACACTATTTTTCATATGCAGAGACGACACAAGATTGTGTCTGTATCTGTCATGGCGTACACGTCGAAACCAGGCTTTCTTACGACAATCGCAACACATGGGTCCAGCGTTTTACTTCAAATATTGGACATACATGCAGCGAATTGTAGTAGGCGAATATTGGCGTTTCTTATATCGCCCTGGGACTCTGTTGCTACAGGTACAATACATAGGTTCAATGTGTTGAAGCAAGCGAAAACATACGATCCGGATGGCCGCTATGTCCAACACTGGATCCCGGAACTGAGCCAACTGCCTGGCAAAAGCTGTATCGAGCCGTATAAGGTGAGTGTGGCTGCGGACGTATTCGCTTCAAAAGTATCGCAAAAGTATCGCCAATCTGTCCGTATGTCGAGCCTTCCGTTTGTACTTCGTGATATATACACTGCACTCCACAT
Organism: Sphaeroforma arctica JP610; assembly: GCF_001186125.1. Classification (NCBI taxonomy): domain Eukaryota; class Ichthyosporea; order Ichthyophonida; genus Sphaeroforma; species Sphaeroforma arctica. The sequence goes on from NW_014034894.1 coordinate 923, forward strand.
TGTATGTGGCACTCTGAGAGCGATACGGCTGCTATATCACATTTGGACTATTTTATCTGTCTGTCTTACACTTGCACTAGTTCTCCGGCGTGCGTATTTTCCAGTGTGGGAGCTTCATCATGTGATAGCGGTCTGTCTTTATTACCGTACAAATATCAGTTCATGTTAAAGTATAATTCATGTCTTCTGCTGCTTACTGATTACTATCATCGTGATTGAGTGTTTGGTTGAGCCGAGGGGGCTGTGATCTGCAAATTCTGGACAGAATATCATGGCAGCTACCAATGCGTCTGGTAGACGAAGTATGCGCATGGTAATATCCCGCTTATTCTATTGCCCTGTACGTTAAGCTAGAGACTCTTGCTAAAACAATCGCGCATTCCTTAATCCTTCCTCAGGCTGGTTTATCAGATCTGCGAGAAGCGGGTGTGGTTTTAGGTGAGACATACCCGCGACCAATCAAGACCCATCCTTGGGGTCCCAAATATGGCGTGAGCCATGTCACCAGTGGGAAATCAAACGGCCGCAAAACAAGCGGAGTGCGTAACAGAGATAGAAAAGATAGCAATAGGAGAAAGCAGAGGAGCATCGACAGTTACTTCTCGACCAGCATTGGCAATAAAGAGTGAAGAACGCCGCATAGATAAAAAAATACATACAAATGCTTTAGCAATAAGGAATGTTCCAAGGAGACACAATCGATGCTGATATAGATGCACTAGCAGTTTCAGAACTAATATGGTGGCGCTTGATGCTAGGATAACGGTTATAAGTATCTACACATAATGAAGCTGTTACGTATATATTAGTTTGAGCATGCAGATATGTGTATACCGAACCAAGCATGCGTGTATGCATATATTAGTTTCCAGCCTTTAGAACGTTTCAAAAGCATGTGACGTGGATGTGAGGATCGCATGGTATTGGGCCATCTAGCTTTTGTGCATATGTTTTGGTCTACCCGACCTC
>NW_014034893.1:0-1891 GCF_001186125.1 Sphaeroforma arctica JP610
TGCAACTCACCTGATCCGCCGTGTTCAATCGGGCGCTGCATCTGAAGTAAGTGAATGAAACGATTGTGCAATGGTAGGACTTGCTTCGCAATAGATCGACTCTTCTGATTGGTAACTCGTTTTGGATTCCTTTGATCTGAGCTGAGATTCCTGAGATTCTTTTGCTTGGTGCATCCCATTTTTGGACTGTTGTGATTGGTGCTTTTTATCAATAGGCTCTTTTGCTTGGTGGGCCGCTTCTTCGGATGATCTGTCATATGACTGGTCCTGGTTGCGATCATTACTCTGCATACGGCCTGAGGTCGACAAGCGTTCCTTCGAACTCGACCTCACAACAAGCTGATGGTTGGACAGAGTAGGAAGAGTAAATACATGATATATTGAGTAACAAGAGTGCATACATGTCGTAAATGGAAGAGTATATACATGATGGTATTGAGTGAGTTCGTAATAGGAAGAGTATATACATGATATATTGAGTGAGTAACAAGTGTGCACACATGTCGTAATAGGAAGAGTATATACATGATGTATTGAGTGAGTTCGTAATAAAAGAGTACATACATGATGTATTGAGTGAGTGCCGAGAGTGCACACATGACTTGATAAGACATACATACCTACACACGCATACGTATGTACCCACCTACTTTCCAATGCCAAGAACAGTGCCACCCCCGCTTACAATGATATATTCCAAATAGTGTTCTACTGAAAAATATACCCACACCACCAGCAAGCCCCAACACACCACCCATTTAATCTACGGAATCTGGGCCACACGTGCATGACAGCCTCTGGGTTCTATAAATAGAACTCCTCAGCGAAGCATTGCGCGAATGCTGATGAGGTCAGTATGGTCACTCTGTGCACTCGCAAGCGAACACTTTAAACAGCCTACGCATCAGATATGCCGCACTAATGCTACACAGGCCAAACGAGACGGTCTTCATAGTACGGGAACACTGTGTGTGCGGTGTGTGTGTACATGTGGGGGTGGGGCTATACATAAACCGTATATGTGTGGGTGTATGTAGGTGTGTGTGATGTGCGTGTATACATGGTTGTGGGTGGTTCATGTGAATGTATCTCTGTGCGTTGTTCACGGGAGTAGACGTGTAAGTAGCGTGTGTGGCCGTGCGTGGTTAGGTCTGAGGCTGGGCTCAGATAATACGAAGGGACAGATGATACACACACACACACACACACACACGCACACGCACACCACATAACCACCTAACATATGCACTCACCTTGGCCTCCCTTTTGCCGCCCATCCCTGTGTGTTTGTCCTTGACAGTACGTGGTTGTGCATTGAGCGACTTTGTTGAATCGAGTCTTGTCTCTGAGTGGTCGGGTGCAGCAGACGGGGTTCGTCCCATCAGCGCTACGGTTTCCTCCAGACTCCTGTGTGACAGTGTGTAGGTAGAATATATGTGTGCCATTGACTGTGTATGATATTGTGTATGTGTAATATTGTGTGTAGGTATATTGGTCCTATATATGTAATATAGTCTGTGTATGTTATTGTGTATGTCGATGTGTATGTGTATCATTGCCTGTGGCTATATTATTGTGTATCTCTAATATTGTCTTTATTTGAGTAATATAGTCTGTGTATGTTATTATGTATGTACTTGTGTATGTGTATCATTGTGTGAATATACTACCGTGTATGCGTATTAATGCTTATGCTTTCTATTGTATATGCACATTATTGTGTATATATGGATATTTGATGTACACAACTTCAAGCGCAAATCTGTGAGATACAAAATGGGAGGATTTCGTATGTGCATGTGCGTTCGTATGCTTGTATGTCTATGTCTGTGTGTATTCAGATTTATACATGTATATATATATATGTATGTATAAATATATAATAATATAT
>NW_014034892.1:0-1890 GCF_001186125.1 Sphaeroforma arctica JP610
TATATAGATATATGTAAATATATATATATATAGTGTATCGCTTATCTACTATCCATTAATATACCCTTTCATCACCAATCCCCTCCAGTCTCTACGCTCATACGATTGCTCTAATGCTCTGATCTCTTATCTACCTATACACCAATGCTCGATAGTCACTGCGAACGTCTCTGTTGGCAATGCAGCCGCAGCTCTTAGGCGCAATGGAGCGTAACGACAATGAGAAGTGTATGTGTGTGTGCAAATCTTATCTATTTTCAACGACAATGAGAAGTGTATGTGTGTGCAATTCTTATCTATTTTCAACGACAATGAGAAGTGTATGTAAGTATGCAAATCTTGCCTGTCTTGTCCTGTCTGCCACCTCTTCCTCTATTCCGTGTATGTTAGAATCTTGCTTAGTTACAAGACCTGTGCAGCGAGAGAGCAAAGTGTGTTAATCATCGTTGTTTATCTTATCTCGTCTAGTTTTGTTTCTATTAATGACTGTTGCCTGTGGGTTCTATTGGCCTGCCGCGCCCTTCTGCTGTACATTTGCACACAGATTTGCACGACGTTTTGTACGACCGATTGGTACGTCCTCGATCCCACTCTCAACGTACCTGTATCGCTTGCTTTGCATGCTGTGTACGCACTCTCTGTTCCTGTTATATATATTCATTCTATTGTAAACCTCTGTTCCTGTTATATATATTCATTCTATTGTAACCCTCTGTTCCTGTTATATATATTCATTCTATTGTAAACCTCTGTTCCTGTTATATATATTCATTCTATTGTAAACCTCTGTTCCTGTTATATATATTCATTCTATTGTAACCTCTGTTCCTGTTATATATATTCATTCTATTGTAAACCTCTGTTCCTGTTATATATATTCATTCTATTGTAACCCTCTGTTCCTGTTATATATATTCATTCTATTGTAACCCTCTGTTCCTGTTATATATATTCATTCTATTGTAAACCTCTGTGTGTACATGTCCTCGCTCACCTAAGCGAATCGGCCCTTGCTCTTCATTGGGCTTATATCTACACAGGCAGCGCTGCTATGTACCCAAAGTGGTAGTCTGTTAATAGTAGGTATTCATAGTTTTATTGGGCTTATATCTACACAGGCAGTGCTGCTATGTACCCATAGTAGTAGTCTGTTAATAGTAAGTATTCATAGTTTTATTGGGCTTTTATCTACACAGGCAGTGTTGCTATGTACCCATAGTAGTAGTCTGTTAATAGTAAGTATTCATAGTTTTATTGGGCTTATATCTACACAGGCAGTGCTGCTATGTACCCATAGTAGTACAGCAGGCGCGGCGTTCACAATGGCACATCTGACTGAGTCAACTTATTCAGACTTAACACTGTACTAAGCACTTCTTGGTTGTGACTAAATTTCTAAGTGTCTGTTGATGGTAAGTATCTACAACCTTATACGTTAACCTTGTACGTTGACGTACCTCCTACTCTGACGCATGGGCCTCGTGAGACCTCCAGTGCAGGCCTAGTGAAAGTAGGTATCGGTAGGTAGATATATATATACGTTATCAATTTACGTTGACGTTTATGCTGGTCTGATACGTGTATGTCTTGTCTACCCCACTCCCCGCAGTATTCCTGCTTGAGATTCGGGCGAAGGTGCAGCGATGTATTGATACGCGGAACAAGCTCATAGAAACGCGAAGAAAGCACCGGGAAGAGCAGGAACTATTGCAACGCATGCAACTAGAGCAGAAACTCAAACTCATGCAACAACAGGAGCAGTACCAGCAGTTCCAGCAGAGCCAGTACCAGATGCAGGTAACGGGTTTAGGGTTAAATAAGCATACGTATGCTTGTGTTTTAATGCGTTTGTATATATGTATATGTATATGTATACGTGTATATATATAT
>NW_014034891.1:0-1890 GCF_001186125.1 Sphaeroforma arctica JP610
ATATATACTACTACACTATATATATATATATATATATATATATATATATATACTCATATATATATATATATATATAATATATATAAACATATATATTTATATAAATATAAATATAAATGAATATATTAATGAAAGTATAAATAAATATATAAAAATATAAATATATTTTAATGAATGTATAATTAAATATATAAACATATATATATATATATATATATACATACATACGTATAACTATATATATATATATATATACATATAAATATACATACATACGTATATATATATATAAATACATACATCTACATATACTGATCCAAAATGATCTTGGCCTCCTACACCTATTTACAGTTATATAATATGTATTCTAGCAATTTTTTTTTACATAATGACGTATGTATAGAAATCTGCTTATGTACTAATACGTATACAACAATCGAGTTCATTCAAAATAGAATATATCACGCAATGAATACGTATTTCGAAATCGCTCCACAGTGTTTAAATACACAGCGCTGTATAACTATATAAGAATGAACATTACTAGGTGTATAGATGCAGTCTATATGGTATAAGTCTTCAATGTATAGAATTCAAATCGAAGAATACACCTAACAATACTGCAGAAAATCAGCTTTGGATACATTGCAAATCGCCACTCTCGTTGAACCGTAAAATCTACACCAAGGCATGTATGTGTACGTTTGAGAACGTGAGATACATGCGTATCTTTAGACACGTATATGTACACGTTGGAATATGTATATATATATATATATATTATGTATAAATATATATATATACATATATAGATTATATATATATATACATATATATATATATATCTATATATACATATATACATCATCTATATAAATATAAATATATATCAATGATGATCAGAACTGCACTTACATGGCCACCTCTGGCAAGGTTGCCTCTCCGGACTTCGGGAAGGCAGCAATCAAGGTGCCTTGAGAATCACCGCATGACAATCCTACAATCGTCAGAGTGGTTGATATGATAATGGGCGCCACTACCTCGACACTTTTGGTCAATCCGATTACGTCCTATATATATGCGTAAACGTAAAATATATGAGAGTTTGTACGTGGGACAGGTATGAGTATACGCTAACGCGATGCGTCAGTATACGTTCACGAGATAAAAACGAGTATATTAATACAGTATTTACATACGTAATCTAAAACGAGATAGGCACGAGCACAATCCCATCAGCTAAGTACGAGTGTATTATATTGAACAGAGTATACGCCAAAGAACGGGAGGCCTTATCGATGTTATATGGAACAAAACCCAAGCTAAAAATATAACACATACTCAGCAAACAAACCCAAAACAGCATGCGCATACTTCGAAGTTCGCGCCTTGCACTGCCTCGGCGAATGTAGCAGTGGTGCATAGGTTGTTAACCATAACGTCGCATAGACACATCGCTTCGTTCCGGTCTGTGGAGTCCCCGTCCGCAAGATCACAAGTTTCCTTCTGCGCTTCATAGTGTACGTCTATCTGCTTTCTATATGCATCTGCCTCGCATGTATTATCGTATGGTGTGGCTGCAAATTTGGATGGAAAATTGACGTAAGGAATAAATATATACAGTAATTAAACCCTAAAAACATACTGCGATCTGATGACATACACACATAGATTATAAATATATATATAAATGTGTACAATACATGCAAAAATATTTACACACACGCACAACCACGCACGCACACACACATATATATATGAAAACATATATATGAAAAAACATACAAAATTCATGTATATATATATATATACATATGTATGAATATACTATACTATATATATACATGTATAAGTGAGTCAAAAATAGATATATGTATATAACAGTATAAA
>NW_014034890.1:0-1889 GCF_001186125.1 Sphaeroforma arctica JP610
TGTTTGACTGGTTTATGGTTGTGTATGGAGATGTGTAGTATGTGGCTGCTTCTCTCTCTCTGTGTGGGTGTGCGTGAGTGATTATGTCTATGGGTGTGTGTGGATGTGTGTAGTATGTGGCTGCTTCTCTCTCTCTGTGTGGGTGTGTGTGAGTGATTATGTCTATGGGTGTGTGTGGATGTGTGTAGTATGTGGCTGCTTCTCTCTCTCTCTCTCTCTCTGCGTGTGTGTGTGATTGTGTCTATGGATATGTGTGGATGTGTGTGGATGTGTGTGGATGTGTGTAGTATGTGGCTGCTTCTCTCTGTGTGTGTGTTTGTGTGATTGGGTCTATGGGTGTGATGTATGCGTGTATGTAGTTACATCAATGGTTGGGGTGTATATGTATAAATGTGACGACGGGTGTGTATGTATGCAGGTGTGTCTAGTGGTATGTAGTTGTGCTCATGGATATGTATGTTACCTGCATTCGTGCTAACATGCGCATGCACACTCTCTATATTCCAGCCTGGGCGAGTATCAGTACACCATCCTAGATGCCTTTGACCCAAACCTGGAGATAGACACCCCCGCGAAAGACGGCAAGATACAGCACCTGCCACGGCTGATCTATTACGATGCAACCATGCAAACTGTCAACGCCACCGTAAGTGTTCACTGTGTGTGTTTATATGCTTGTATGGGGTACGTTAGAGAGAGCCACGGTAAGTCCCCACTGTTTGTGTTTATATGCTTGTATGGGGCAAGTTAGAGCATGCCACGGTAAGTCCCCACTGTGTATATTTAAATGCTTGTATGGGGTAAGTTAGAGTGTCACCGTAAGTGTTCACTGTGTGTGTTCATATGCTTGTATATGGTAGGTTAGAGAGTGTCACCGTAAGTGTTCATTGTGTGTGTTTATATGCTTGTATGGGGTAAGTTAGAGAGTGCCACGGTAAGTCCCCACTGTTTGTGTTTATATGCTTGTATGGGGCAAGTTAGAGCATGCCACGGTAAGTCCTCAGTGTGTGTTTATATGTTTGTATGGGGCAAGTTAGAGCATGCCACGGTATGTCCTCAGTGTGTGTTTATATGCTTGTATGGGGCAAGTTAGAGCATGCCACAATAAGTCCTCAGTGTGTATTTATATGCTTGTATGGGGCAAGTTAGAGCATGTCACGGTAAGTCCTCAGTGTGTGTTTGTATGCTTGTATGGGGTAAATTAGAGCATGCCACGGCAAGCCCTCAGTGTGTGTTTATATGCTGGTATGGGGTAGGTTGAAGCATGCCACGGTATGTCCTCAGTGTGTGTGTTTGTATGCTGGTATGTGGTGTGTCACGCGATAGAAGTGCAGTAGATAGACACACCAAGTATTGGTAGGCCCATGGTAAGGTAAAGGATATAACACTCTCCACTCTATACAAGCATGTATCGAAGCAGACTCACATACATACGTATTTATAGGGAGGATTACAGGATACACTCTCTAGAATCATACATCAATACGAGGACCCATGCATACATAGTTATAGGGAGGTGCGCTAGATACAGAGCTGGCCTCATAAGCTTCCTTAAAGTGCGACAGGTGATGACACTTTGTCAAAAAAGATTACACAGTCTTATCTGTCACTGTGCGTGTATTTGCTTATTTACTAACAAGTATTATACCTGCTTCATATTTCAAAGTTCATATAAATCGAAGTTTCTGATATGCGAGATAAAGCCATTCGCAGGTACACATGCATATACAATGCATTAACATTCGTAGCACGTCTCACTGTCTGCATATTTTTTTCATACGCACACACACAAAAACACACATACACCACACAAACACACACACACACACACACACACACACACATATATATATATATATATATATAAATATAGATAGATAATAATATAT
>NW_014034889.1:0-1888 GCF_001186125.1 Sphaeroforma arctica JP610
TTCACAACACAGCTGATACCACTAACCACACTACACCCACCCATTAATACGACTAATTTTATACCAAAGCTGATACCACTGACCATACTACACCCACCCATTAATACGACTAATTTCACACCACAGCTGATACCACAAATCATACTACCCCCACCTGATACCACTAACCACATGCCATATACTTATATTAACCACAGCACACACTACACACACCCACGCAACAGCCACACACTACACACCCGTGCCACAAGCACAAAGTAGGTAGGCCCATCGCACTGTTTGGCCACTTGCACTGCCACAGACCGTCCGTAGCCTTGGCTGGCGCCGGTGATCAACACTAGTTGCTTGCTGCAGTGGGGAGGGGTGAGTTAGGATGTGGCTATAGGTCATGCTACTTAGTGTAATAGGGGGGTACACTCGTGGTACTAGTGTATTTACCTACCATTGTATTTGCCTACTACCTTATACCACCCTGGATTGCTGAAGTATTGGATGTGTGCACTCGTGAGACTGGTGGATGGACCTACCATTATACTTGCCTACTACCTTATACCACCCAGGGCTACTGCCGATAACATGTGTGAGGTGGTTCCTACAGGGTACACAGGCATGGAACTAAGCATTGCAATGTGTGTGCACATATCATTGCAATGTGTGTGTACATACCATTGTCATGTGTGTGTACATATCATTGTAATGTGTGTATACATATCATTGTAATGTGTGTGTACATATCATTGTAATGTGTGTGTACATATCACTGTAATGTGTGTGAACATATCATTGTAATGTGTGTGTACATATCATTGCAATGTAACGAGTATGTACATATCATTGCAATGTACTGTGTGTACATATCATTGCAATGTGTGTGTACATATCATTGTAATGTGTGTGTACATATCATTGCAATGTAATGTGTGTGTACATACCATTGTCATGTGTGTGTACATATCATTGTAAAGTGTGTGTACATATCATAGCAATGTGTGTGTACATATCATTGTAATGTGTATGTACATATCATTGCAATGTAATGAGTGTATACATATCATTGCAATGTAATGTGTGTGTACATATCATTGCAATGTAATGTGTGTGTACATATCATTGTAATAAGTGTGTACATATCATTGCAATGTAATGTGTGTGTACATACCATTGTAATGTGTGTGTACATATCATTGTAAAGTGTGTGTACAAATCATTGCAATGTGTGTGTGCATATCATAGTAGTGTGTGTGGACTTATCATTGTAATGTGTGTGTACATATCATTGTAATGAGTGTGTACATATCATTGCAATGTAAGTTGTGTGTACATATCATTGTAATGTGCGTGTACATATGCGGGAGCACTCCGAGCACAACATGTACATACGTATATGCACATTCTTGCTACTAAACTATACCAAACTCAATGAACTTCACCGGCAAGTACACTCGTAGCTCCAGCTACAGGTGAGTGTTACCATGACTACCACGGCTACAGTGATCTATGACTCAGAGATGCGATGGTCTATTATTAAGTCGTCGGTGGCCACTGCTTAGCCACCACAAGTCTATGACCCTACTAAAGGACTCTAGTTTGAATGTGCATGTATGTGATATTGTAGTTTGAATGTGCTTGTATGTGATATCCTAGTTTGAATGTGCATGTATGTGATATTCTAGTTTGAATGTGCATGTATGTGATATTCTAGTTTGAATGTGCATGTATGTGATATCCTAGTTTGAATGTGCATGTATGTGATATTCTAGTTTGAATGTGCATGTATGTGATATTCTAGTTTGAATGTGCATGTATGTGATATTCTTGTTTGAATGTGCATGTATATAATATTGTAGTTTGAATGTGCATGTATGTGATATTCTAGTTTGAATGTGCA
>NW_014034888.1:0-1888 GCF_001186125.1 Sphaeroforma arctica JP610
AGATATATAAATATATATACATACATATATTGATACACAAATACATACTACCATGATGGGCAAGAGAGTGTTTCGGATGGTAATGCAATGATCGCATGTTGTGGCTGTTAAACATATCAAGAATCCTGGGACACGGAGAATAGCATCCTCACTTTTAAGGGTGTTTCAGTTATGATTATTCAATGGCTGTAGCACATGTAAATATCATCCTGGCATATTACTTGGTGCATTCGGTGAATATGCAATGGTTACAAAATGTAGCTATTATGATCCATCGTAGGCTTGTAGGTATTCCACGTGTATGAGAATCTGGCAGGCTTGCGGTAGTGGGTCAAATCCAAGTTGGGTTACTTTACTTGTACCCATGATCAATTGCATATGAGGTTACATAAGGGGTAGTGCGCATATGAGCGCAATCCAGTACGCTCCAGTAATGCAGGATATATATATATATCCAGGGGTGCGCAACTAGACCTTCTACTATGTCGTGCCGTGAGTATCCAAACCACAGGACTCTGTCAGTGAGTGAGAGTCCGGTGGAGGACAGTGAGGAAATAAACCTGATACAGTGAGGAAATAAACCTGATACAATTATACCCCCACAAAAAAACCCCGTCCACGTCGAAGCCGGTCACTCAGCCAGTCTTGTGTTCGGCCGGTGATGTCCCAGATATTGGATGGCTACAGGGAACGGGATTGATCTGGAGTTGCAATTGCGCGGGCGGCTTAGCTGGGTGTATTGAACTCTACGTAAAGGATCTCGTCAGCCCTGCGAGGAAGTGGGGACAATGGGGCTGAGATAGAGTTTGGCAGCAGCAACAAGATATATAGAGACTCGTAAATCATCAACCGACCCCCGTTCGAAATGGACAGGACAGCTATAGGTCGCACAATAATGTACCGAACTGCTTAGACAACAGGCCATGGGCCATGGCACACCTTGGCCTAGAGGCTTGCACCAGCCGGGCATTGATGACGTCGTTGGTAGCTATCCTGTGGTCGGCCTGTGGCTGTGTCATGCCCCAGGCCTGCATGTGGCGCAGAGCCAATCGCCTCATGGCATCACCGAAGTCTACCTCCATGAAGTACGTGCGATACAACAGCGGCGGCACGTCACACCACACCTATTTATAGAACGAGGTCGGGACGGGACAGATACCTTATAAGTCAAAAAGGTGCGCCGTACGGTGACCGGGAGGACCGGTACTGAATTAGACAGGACAGGACACCCGACTCAATTTTAGGGGAGGGACGTGCTTGGGGGTTGGACCTGTGTGTACCAGAAAGTGTACACCACGATACAATACGTGTGTGAAACATGGCACGTGCGAATACGTGGCAACTGGATACCACGTGCGTGCAACGGAGGCTATTACGCTCAATCACAAGGACAAGCCAATCACTCACATACGGTGGGTTGACTGCAGTCGACAGGTACATACCACACACTGCTCACCACTTGAGTGTTTAACATAGCGAGAGAGCCACACTCTGGTGCTTGACAGTAGCTTGGCTATAGTCAACAAGTACAACATATCACACACTGCTCCCCACTTGAGTGTTTAGCATAGTGAACGAGCCACACTCTGGTGCTTGACAGTAACTTGGCTATAGTCAACAAGTACAAAATATCGCATACTGCTCACCACTTGAGTGTTTAGCATAGTGAGCGAGCCACACTCTGATGCTTGACAATAAGTTGACTGTCACAAGTCTCATCACAATAAATAAATAAAGAAAGGATTGTCACAGGAAGGCCGTGACAATTTAATTTTGACGGTAACAAGTCGCATAGTCACCACTACTGACTTCCTCCTTTGACAATAGAACTCATACACTGAACGCTGTGTGTGTGTGTGTGTGTGTAATAACTCTTGTACACATATAA
>NW_014034887.1:0-1888 GCF_001186125.1 Sphaeroforma arctica JP610
GCAATGGCATTGGCATGATGTATGGCTATGGCAATGGACAAGTGTAGGTCTATGCAGTCAATCGTACCCGATTTCATCGCACAGCAGAGCTTGTCGTCCACTCCGTGGATATCTAATTGTCACTATAATTAATTCTATGTAATCAATTCTACTTTATTATTTCTATATGATTAATTCAATATATTTCATCCAATATAATGAATTCTGTATAATTAGTTATATATAGTTAGTCCTATGTGATTAATTTTGTAAAAATTAATTCTGAACTCTCTATAATTAATTTTATATAATTAATTCTATGTAATCAATTCTACATAATTAATTTGATACAAATAATTACGTATAAAAAATTTTGTACTATTGTCTTGATAATTAATTCAATATAATTAATTCTACAATATCAATTCTATATATTTAATTCTAAATAAGTAATTCTATACAATCAATTCTATGCAATTAATTCCTTTGAATCAATTCGACACAATCAACCCTTCACTTCTTTTGCCTCGCCAAAAGCACACCACCAAGCATAGCAGCTGATTCCGCGTTCAACAACCGAGACGCGTCATTGCAGGTACAATCACTATTATACTCACATACTAACGCCCACATACCTTCGTTGCAGGTACAATCACTGTTATACTCGCATACTAACGCCCACATACCTTCGTTGCAGGTACAATCACTGTTACACTCACATACTAACGCCCACATACCTGGGTGCTACGTTAGTACTCGAGCTGCCGGTCACCGCTGTACGGACCTTCAGCTCCCCCCCATCTTTCTGTATAGTCAAATTCAGGGCTTCGTTCGCTTTATCGGTAGTCTGTGCGGCATCGCTCGCTTCCTTTGGAGGGGCTGACAATGTGATCTCAATGTCTTCGTCTGAAGAATCATCATATTCCTCGCCTCCATCTGTAGGCAATGGAGTATATGTATGTATGTATGTATGTATGTATGTATGCATGTATGTATGTATGTATGTATGTATGTATGTATGTATGTATGTATGTATGTATGTATGTATGTATGTATGTATGTATGAATGAATTTTATGTATGCATGTATTTATGCATGTATGTATGTATGTATGTATGTATGTATGTATGTATGTATGAATGTATGTATGTATGTATGTATGTATCTATCTATCTATCTATCTATGTAAGTAAGTACGTGTTCATTGTTTAACAATCGACTACTGACGCTATCTCTATTGCGTCTACGCTATACACAAAGCACCAAACCTAATCGACAATAATTAAAGCCTGCATGCACCACCTGCATCGTGTGTACACACAGCCTACACATATACACACATACACACACACTCTCTCTCTCTCTCTCTCTCCAGTAACCGAATACAGTACAAGAAATGTACCAGATACATCAGCACAACGTTAAACAACCCACACTCGCACTTGCCATCCGCCTCCTCCTCTTCTTCTTCGACTTCTTCTACTCCTTCTTCACCTCCGTTATCGTTAGTTTCCGTCGTCTCCTGCCCTCCCGACTGGGCCGCGCTATCTACCTCAGCCGTACCTACACTCGCGTCTACATCCCCACTGGTACCTACCACCTCATTGCTTGGTGGAGGGACGGTACTATCATTGCTGCCCAAGGGCACAACGGGCACCTCGCCCAGAGGTACTGCTGGCGTGGGTGCGCTTGTCGCTGCGGGTTCGTCTTGTTGGGTTGGTGAGGGTGCCGTTGGCACGTTTAATTCTTCTGTTAAAGTAGGTATGGATAAGGAAACGTGAGAGGTCAGTGGGCGGGGAGGGTCTGATTTGTAGAGTACGGATATGACGGAATTTTAACAGATCAGACCGTAAACACGGAAGTATATAACAAATATATGTATAGTTATACATATATTATATATTATGTT
>NW_014034886.1:0-1888 GCF_001186125.1 Sphaeroforma arctica JP610
AATACATACATACATATATACATTCAAACATATTATATACATGCATACATACATATATACATACAGGCATACATATATTTTTCGCACTGCGTGTATTCTACACTATATATATATATATATATAAATACATAATTGCATACATACATACATACATACGTACATTCAAACACACATACAGACATGGATACATACATACATACGTACATACTTATATATGAGCATTGCGTGTATGCTACAACATTATCACTCTGTTGTGTAGATATCTTCCTGGATAGGGTACACTTCGTATAGGATCACTATGTTTGTGTACCATCTCTATATTCTGTTTAGCCTGTCACATCCGGATACGTATCCTCACTATATACTCGTTCAGCGAACTGATCACACGGGTGATGCGTTTACAACCAACGTTCAAGGCACTCAAGTAACCCATTCATGTTCATCTGTTCGCAGGTGAATGCAAACCCAGCCCAAGACCTGGTGAACCAGATTCCACCCGTTGAGGTCATGGGCCGAATAGTGTCCTGTGACGGTGGGGGCGGCGCACTAGGACATCCAAAGATCTTCATCAATCTCGTAAGTGTACTCACAGGGGGGCAGGGGGGGGGGGGTGGTTAGCGTTGCAGTAGTATTTTTTGGTACTGTCGAGTTACATGCAATGATGTGTACCTATCTCGTAGGCGTGCTGATTTGAAAGCGTTTAGCGTTGCAGTGTTAGTTTTTAATAGTGCTGAGCTACTTACAAGGATGCTTATTCGTCTCGTATGTGTGTTAACGTGAAAGCGTTTGGTATTAGTTCTGGGTATTGCCGAGTTACGTGCCATGATGTTTGCCCGTCTTGTATGCGTGTTAGCGTGGTTGATTTTATATTAATTAGTGGTACTGCTGAGATGTTTGACTCGTATGCATGTTAGCTTGGTCGATTTTAGTATCAATTAGTGGTATTGCTGAGGTAAATACAATGATGTTTTCTAGTCTTACACGCGCACTAGTTCAATGCCTTTATACGCGACACTTTGTTGTTTCCGTATCATATAGTTGTTTCTTCTTGTGGTGCTCCCTTTAATATATTATGATCTACACCTATCTTGCGCATATGTTGTAGTACCATTTGGTGCTTAGAACTGGAGACTGCGTCACCATGTTGTTTTTCTATGTAGTTGGCTTTTTTCTGGTTATCCTCACTTATTGAAATATTGGTTAGTGATGTTCACACACAAAAGGTTAGTTTTGAAGCTATGCTTAAAATCAGAATTCACACACCATTGTTCGGATGCTATTGTACTACGTGTATTAGCGACCCCTTTTCTTAACTAGTTCAGGGCGATTCCCGACCAGTATATAGATAACTTGCTACGTACAGATATTTAATTTTGCCCATTCGAATTAGGACAATCTCTGGCAGCTATTATTTCACTGCGTACCAACAACCCATTTTCTCAGTCAAATCAGAACAAATCTTCATCTGATGTCCAAATTTCTATTGTTGTGCCATGCACTGACAAATATTCGTCCCATTCGATTCAGGACAATCCCGAGCCACAGCGCTGCACTTACTGCGGTATCCGATATGTGCAGAAACCCCACCACTGAAGGCCTCTCCCAGCACCTGGCAATCGGCAGTGCGAGGCACCATTTGGCAATATTCAGCGCTGAAATTGATTAAATTGGATTCGTTTTGAAACTTTTGGGGCCGATTTACTGTTCCGATACATCGCTTCGTTCGCATTGGGATTGTATGTGTACATGGCTTGCTATTTATCTTTATCTCAAGTACTCCCTCTAGGTTGACGAGCGATTAAGCCGGTAGCAGTCTACCATCCTCTATGCCACATGCATACACAAACACCTGCACGTATATTACACATACACACACACACACACACAC
>NW_014034885.1:0-1888 GCF_001186125.1 Sphaeroforma arctica JP610
TATATATAACATCACCCAATACCTTGTGAGTATGCCCTGTGTACTTCATCCTTGCCGGTGAAACGTATGACTGTTGCGGTTGGTCTGTGGTCCTCGATTGACGACGCTGACAGATGACGGGATAGTGGGGTAGGGCGCCTGGGAGTACAGAGGTGTCTTCGGCGTTTGATGACTTCGTTGTCAAATGATCCCAGTTTTAGATGGTGCGAAATCCGGGCCACTGCAGTTGGAGACATTGTGAATCGGTAGATTAGATCCATGCATAGTATGAGCGGACGTATAAGCACTGATGCATGAACAAGCTCGTACGAACATTTGGTGTATTTGTGAATGATCGCCCATTGCTTCAATCACATAGGACTTGTCGAAGTTCGCAGTTCTCATTGGCTGATGACTTGACAATATACCTACTAAATCATGCAAAGCACGCGTACACCAGGCTCACATACCTATGTATTTAGACTTTTGTCGGAATGCCTCTTTAAACGGCAAGGGAGCGACAACTTCACCCGTGACCGCATTACCTCCGCTGTGTGCTTTTTCTACACACGGTAATTTGCAGTCACAATTCGTTTCCCCTTCCTTCTCACAGCTCGCACATGACCTCGGTACGTCTGGTGAACTTCCAGCCTGCACTTCCTTATCTGGCACCGGTTTCGATATATCGCCTGTATCGCTGCCGGCTAGGTCCACCTCCACATCTTCGCTTATAGTGACTATAATAGTGGGCGTTATCCGAACTTTTGCGCGGGGTTGCGCGGTGGCTGGGGTTTGCACCAGCTCGGTGGCCGAGTGACCGGGTGAGAACGAATTGTCGAAGAAGCTTTGCCGTGCGCCGTTCTGAATAGGTACAAGTACAAAGGTGAGACCAGAGACATGACTCTCCGGACGAGTGAGTTTTGCAGCGAGTTGCTTGGCATCTGAGCTTTTAGTATCAAAATAAATGCAAAGCCTTCAAATTTATGGTGCTCCGCAGTAGACAGCACGGGGAATTGTAAATAAAATTAGACAACATCTATAGCACGTCACGTCAATGACAACCAAGCTCTGAATCTACCAAGTGTTTTGCGCCCTGCATCCACACCCGAAAACATGGTATACATATACTAAGCGATGGTCACGCGCACTCTACCGTGATGTGTGACGCTGTTTGGGATGGATATTCGCGCTTAGAACCGTTGCAAATGAAACAAGTCATTTCAGTCCCACACATGTCTTACCTCCAACAGCATCTTCTGTAGTTGCGCTCTGGTCGTCGAGTGTACAAATAGCCCCACATCCCTCTCTGAGTTGCCGGGAACGCCTGTGGACTGTAAAGGTGCATGGCTAACTGAGGTCAATTACAGGTTATAATTGTGAACAATCTCTTGCATTCCCACTGCTGAACGTATGCAGTAATCAAAGAAACAACGAATATCTTAGTACTCATTTGTTTGACATACAATATTTAGACAGGTTTACGGGGAGATTGCACCGCGGAACGATAACACAGTTATATCCCTTGTGAAGACTCAACTGTTGTTACCCTAGACTCTTGTTAATAGTAGGAACCTTAAACTACATATGATATCCACAAACGGCGAATATAAAACTATCCTCACCTGTATTCGCTTCATGCCGTCGGTCACAATTCTGCCTTCGCTTTGACTCCTTGGCCGTGGTCTCGGGCGGCGAGGCCCAGAGGTCAAACAAAGCGACGGTGGTGTTGGTGATTCTTTACCTGGGGGAAAGTGTTACAATATAAAAGATCTTATCCTGAGCAAAGATAACTCATGCACAGAATATGAATGTAAACTTGCCAACACCAGGTCACCCAACTGCTACAAATATGCGATGCATCTGATATTTGTGAATATGAATATAAATATATGTATAGTATATATATATA
>NW_014034884.1:0-1888 GCF_001186125.1 Sphaeroforma arctica JP610
CGCTGGACACGCAAACCAATAGCTATTCATTTGTATATATTGATGGCAAAGAACGCGAGAATAAAATACTTTCCTTTTGTGTTTGGGGAACTTCACACCACAGCCAAGAAGTTATCTGTGTGTATTAGATAAACGTCGGGCAAAGCCACTCTCGGCGCATTTGCATAGCAATGCTCTCCTCAACACACACTTATGCGTGGAGATGGTAGATGCAGGAAGGTGCGAAGTACAGAAAACGTGTCCATGTCATCTAAGAAACAAGTAGCTGTGTGCATGAAGATAACACATACAGTTGTATACGAAAGCAGTGCGGCGTCTAAATCCATCAAACATACCAGCTAGGCATTCATGCCATAGAGCCAGATCATACACCCTATACAAATCCTCCCAAAACCACTTAATAGTCGCAAACGCTTTTAAAATATAGACACTCGTGCCATAGAGCTAAAATATATGGCCTGCACATTTCCTCAGAGTCCAATTTAATGGTCAGACGTGCACCTCCCAACTCACAACAGGACACACCTGGAGTGGAGGATGTAAATCGCGCGTCCGATTCCTTGCGCTTAACAACCTGTACTTGGTCCACCTACAGCGATAAATGTTGGTTGAACAGAATGAGATAGTATAGCCACACCAGTACAACACATACTGTTCAAACGCATTGCCAAGGCCTTATGTGTTGGTTGAACAGAAAGAGATAGTATAGCCACACCAGTACAACACATACTGCTCAAACGCATTGCCAAGGCCTTATGTGTTGGTTGAACAGAATGAGATAGTATAGCCACACCAGAATAACACATACTGTTCAACGCATTGCAAAGGAACAAAATGAGATAGTATAGCCACACCAGCACAACAAATACTGTCCAAACGCATTGCCGAAGGCGTTACATGTTTGTTGAACAGACAAAGACACTAGGTAGCGAGTGATGACTTACTCTACTATGACAGGGATGTCTGCAGAATGGTGTCACAGCGCAGCTGTAGCGATACAAAAGAATGCGGCGGAACACGGGGGACAGGCTTAGCAGTGTGCGCAGGTGTGGGTGGATGTTGCAACGGCAATAGTTACAGGCAAGTGTTTGTATATGCGATGTTGATCGTTTGGGTTTTATGGCAAAATTTGGACGGGAAAAGAATGCATGGCTCTTTGCCGCGGTGCAACCATTTATATTTGCCAAACGGACAGGAGGTGACGTCGGTCCTGCTAACCACACCATGCAACAGCCAGAACCCCAAGGTACTCTATCTGCACATGGCTGGATGCAGGCCTGCTTCCCGAACTAAAATAATAAGATGTAGTGTATCCTTTTCTGTACATACCCGGGATACCGTCCCGTTTCACGAAGGGAAGAACGACATATACAATGTGGGTTCTGCTTGTCTAGTTGTACACACCTTGATTTTGGCCTGTTTCACTACGTGCTTCATACAGGGATCCCCAGGCGACAGCTTAATCAACAGCTTTCGCAGATCGTACAGCAGTCTCTGCTTCTGAGACACCACAGGCCCTTCAGCATCGTATGCGTAGTTGTACTCGTGTCCGAACTTCGGCTCAACCTCGATCTTGAAGCACTCCATGCTGACGGTAGGTACCAGGGCCAGCCCTGTATACACGAATGCATGCAGAGCATAGATTAATCATTGTAGGAGACAACAATAAAACTAACCCGCATTGAACTGAGGGTACAGAAGTCACCTTGCCACGGGATATTAGCTTTACCACCCGCACTTTTGATGTAGCACATAAACTTGTAGACCTCTAGTTCCACACCAGATGGCAGGTTTATTTTATCCACTACTGCCCTGCCACACTCTGCAGGCTGTAGCAGTCACCAAAGACACAGCGCTGTGATATGATGCTGTACTGTCGATTTCATAT
>NW_014034883.1:0-1888 GCF_001186125.1 Sphaeroforma arctica JP610
AAGTTGGTGGACACGAATAAGAAGCTGGATAATTCAACCAAGGATCTGATGGAGACGACCAAGAAGTTCGATAAATCGGCAAAGGATCTAGCGAACACGAATGAGAAGTTGGCGGACACGACTAAGACTCTGGATAAATCGACCAAGGATCTAGCGGACACGACTAAAAGATTGGATACAACGGCCAAGGATTTGGTGGACACGACTGAGAAGTTGGAAACCAAGACTGTAGAGTGTGAGACTCTTTGTGAAGATCTAGCTGCTGCCCGGGCGAAACAGGAGAGTAAATATCTAAGTCAGGTCCAACAACGTCCAATTTTGCCTGATGCATCCGGTGTAGCCAGTGTAACCGCTGACGCTAACCGTCTAGTACACAGCTTCCCCACATTTCGCGAGGAGCTCATGTTCTTTACTTGGCGCCCAGCGTCTAGTAAATATATGTCTGTTGGGCTACGGGCTGAACTGCTGCAAACCATGAAAAAATCTGATACTATTGTCCGCAGTCTGCAAGCATTGTCCATCAATTTGCAACCTTCCATAAAGGACGTTGTGGATAAATTAGTCATATTTGGTCAAGGTTGGAACACGTACTTAGACTGTAGTATGTACTGGCACGTGGATTCTCGGTATGCTTTGGACGATAAGGTTTGCGCCAACCGGACCTTGATTGAACAACTGAAAATGTATCTGTCCAAACTCTGAATCATCCAATGCGTGTTTATTTATTTATCACCTACTTCATTGCCGCCCTTTCTACTGGACTTTCGAACGGAATATTGCTTACTAGTAGGTGTTTATAGTATGAGGTGTACGAGAGTGTTGGGTATATTCGGTGGGGGGCGAGAATGCTATTTAGGCATAGCGTCGGGAGTCATGTTCATGTATATAATACAATTTTTTTAAATAAATAAATACATCATTCGCGAGTTTTGTTTTTGTTTTTTAAATAAAAAAACTCAAACCGTTTCCCGTTAAAACCTTTATATATCGAATAAATATACGTTTACGTTCCACTTTTATTCCTTATACAGTTCACTCTATGTTCCTAGGTGCAGTTTTCGGGTCTAAAATTGAAGTGCGTACTGTTTTCAATATACGAACCAGTCCTTCAGAAACAACTTAGGTGGATCTTTCTAATCACATTGCACCCGATATAACGGTTCAAAATAGAATAATATGCGTTTACGTTTTAACTTCTGCTTGAATAAATTATCAAGCTCGTTAATACATTTCAGGACATGGAGCGTGACGAACTTGGCGAGAATGTCAAGACCAAGGATCTGATGAACAAGAATAAGAAGCTGGACGACAAGACTGTACTGTGTCAGACTCCTAGTAAAGACCTAGCAGCTAGCCTGGCCAAACAGGAGAGTAAATATCAAAGTCGGGTCCACGAACTGGAGGAAAAACATGTTCGCTTCAATCACGACTAGTCGTGCCAATCTTGCCTGCTGCACCCGATGTGGTCAGTGCAACCGCTGACGCTAACCGTCTAGTAGACAGCTTCCCCACATTTGGTGAGGAGCTCATGTACTATATTCGGTCTCGTGTACATATGCCTATGAGGCTACGGTGTGAATTGCTGCAAATAATGGAACAATCCGACGCTATTGTCCGTAGTCTGCAAGTATTGTCCGTCAATTTGCAGTTTTCTGTGAAGGAAGTTGTGGATAAACTAGTCATATTCGCCGACGAACATTTTTCTAATTACAGTTGGAACAGCACTCTAAGCCGTAGTTGTTACTGCCGCATGAGTTCTCGTTATTGTTTGTACGAGAATGTTTGCGCAAATCAAACCTTGTTTGAACACCTCAAACTGCATCTGTACATACTTAAATTTCTCAATGCATACCGAGTTTGATACACTAATGTCCAAGTGAATGAGAAT
>NW_014034882.1:0-1887 GCF_001186125.1 Sphaeroforma arctica JP610
TACACACACACACACATATATATATATATATATATATGAACGAATATAGTATTATGGTGTGGCGCTCATGGTGACTGATGTGCTCAGTCTGATTGCCAATTATATACGATTGTGGTTATATGTATACCGGTCAGATGTTTGCACCTGCTATTTATCGTTGAAATGCACTGTCCTGGGTTAAAAACTTGATGCAACACTATTAACTGATTCTCATGTCAATTATTTGGACGTAGCCGAACCTCTCATATCTCTATGTATAATCGAGTGGGTTTCAAACTCAGATAAACTCATAACCAACTTAGAGCAGGTCATATCCGGTCAATCAACTATTTTATGAAATACTTGTCGAGTTATCATGCGAGCGATCAAGTAATCATTTTAAGAAAAATGTACCCATATCGTACACAGATATCAAAGGCGCTCAAGCTGCCCTCAAAGCCGCCTCCGCTATGGTAGACCGGGCACGAGACTTCTGCCCCCAGATCCAGTCCATCAACCCAGATGTCATTGAATCCTTGTCTGGTATTGTAGATGTACTTTTCGACAACGTGTTTACAGATGCTATCGCGGGCAAGAAAATCAAAGCCTCTATGGAGAGAATCGTGCGGCAACACAAGTACCTTACCGAGGGCCTAAGCTGGGTACACTCGCGCGCTAATGAGCTCAATGTAAAATACTCGGCGAAGAAGCAAAAGTACAAGTCCGTTAAATCTCAGCTGGTCAACCACCGCAACGCCCTGATGAAGCAGGCGGCAAGCGGCCAACAGAACTGGCTGGCACCCAACGCCAGGCAAGCACAGCCGCAGCAGAATTTGACCCCACAACAGTACGGGCAGTATCCAGCCGCACCTCCCAGTCCCAGGCCTGACCAAGCAGAGGCCTTCGATATCATGGCACCCGTGGTCGGGGTACCTCAACTGGACCCTAACAATCCTTTCGGAAGTATCGATCAAATACCCGAGGCGCCTCCCATGGATGGGAATAATCCTTATGGTTACGCACCTCCACCGGGACAGTTTGGGGGCTATGCACCTGCACCCGGAATTTATGGACAGGCTCCCCCGCCTCCGGAACAGTATGGACAAGCTCCCCCATATCAGGGACAGTATGCACAGGCACCACCTCAGTACGGGGCGACTCAGGGATATGCACCACAGGAACATTACCAACAACAACCACCCCCGCCAGCTGACCAAGAGACCCCCGAAAAGAAGCCTATTGCGCCTGAAGGCTATCCCCAATAGGGTATTTATATGTATACGTAGACGTATATGTTTCATATATAAATAGGGTTTGATGATGGTTGTATGGGTGGACGATGGTTAGGGTTGAGGGGAATCAAAGTACATATTGCAACACTAAAAATTAAAAGAATACAAAATATCATATTATATTATTACCTAATTTTCTAGTCTTTTCACAAGTGCATGCGAAGGTGCCTGTGAGTAGGCACCACACTTTGAGGGTATCTTAGTATGCGGCAAGACTGGATGTATTGATATACGCATCATGAGAGAAGTAGTAACTACGCATCATGAGAAGAGTTGCACCATTCTAAATGCACTGAAGAGGGATATATATATTTGTATATATACACACATATATAATGAATATATAAATATAAAAATAAATGGATGTACATATAAACATATATACATACATACATACATATACACACGTATATAAATACAAATTGATATATATATATATATATATCTATATATATACATGTATATGCTTCAAGATAAATATATTTGTATGCATAAAACAAATGGTATATATATGCGAACAATAATAAGACTATATATGTTACGGATAAAAGCATATCTGAATACGTATATGTATATGTATACGAATGTAATTTGATATATATGGGTATGGATACAG
>NW_014034881.1:0-1887 GCF_001186125.1 Sphaeroforma arctica JP610
TAGCTACCGTACATATTAACAATATATAGTGAATGACAATCCGAAAGGCCAAGTCGATGAGAGAAGTTAGCATACATGAGTTGTTGACAACAAGACATGAACATAGTAGTATGCTACAGTGCCTATACATTTGTAGACACATGTCTTACCTTCGTCAACTGGATTGGACCGAACTCCACAGACAGACCAAACTGATGGTCCCGCAATACCTCTTCTTCGGAAATAGCGGGACCTTTGCCCACTTGTGGCCCAGCCTCGCGCAGCATAGACCGCCCTGGACATGGCAGGGGTTAAAGTTTTTCAGCTTCAGGTTTCAGGAATACTTACGTTTGTTACAGACTAGCATTTGTACGACAGTTCGGTTTGTGTAAATAGATTCAAGTATATAATACATGTTAATATGTTTTTAGGGGTTTAGGGTTTAGATCGGAAATGTTATTCGTTCGGAAATTCGCACATATGTACGGAAACGAGTTTCCGACTAGCCCAAACCTTAAAAACCCTAAAACATACGAAGTGGTATAAACAAAATACGACAAACTCTAAAAACCCTAAACAAAATTACCAGAAATCATCACGCTGTCCACAAATGTGTGCAATATAAATACGTGTCAAGATACACATGTATATGTACACAGCAACTACATCTGGGCAAACATGTACACATATACTAAGTATACACATGTATATGTACACAGTAACTACATCAGGGTCAATATGTACACATATACTAAGTATACACATAATATAAATATATATACAGAGGTGCACACATGTATATGTAGACATCAACTACCTCGGAATCCACGACCGAGTATTCATAGACACACACATACAACACATGCACAAGAATCTCTGGCATACAACACAAGATAAATACTCATAGACACGCACATGCACATACAACACATGCACATACAACACATGCACATACAAGACACACCCATACAACACGTGCACATACAACACACACACATACAACACATGCACATACAACACACATACACACACACACACACATACAACACATGCACATACAACACACACATACAACACACACACATACAAGATGCACATACAACACATGCACATACAACACACACACATACAACACACACACATACAACACACACACATACAACACACACATACAACACATGCACACACACCTCTGGCATGCAGCACCTGCGGCGTGCCTATTTTATCCAGATTGAACTTCTTGGACCAGTCGCCACTCTCGGCGCCATTGACACTGATACGCACAGCCTTGGACGTGAAGGTCTTCTCCTTTGCATAGGAGAACAGAATGGGAGCTTCAAAGGGAGGGCACCTGAGGGTATGTGGGTGGGTGGGTGGGTATTGTAGGTGTATATAAGTTGTGTGGGTGGGTGGGTAGGTATTGTAGGTAGATAAGTCATACATGAGTTGGTTGTGTGTATTTGTCAGGTAGGAAATGTGTATAGGTGTGCTATGAATACTCCTGTCTCGGTAGGTACATGTCGACTGACATATGCACACACCATATATATACTACACACACACTAAATGCATACGTATGTGCATGCATAAACATACACGCCAAATGTATATATACGACCATGCATACTCACACAATCCTAAATGTGTACCGATATGCATGCACTTACACACACATCAGATGTATACATATACATATGTCCATGCACATACACACACACCAGAAATATGTGTATGCCCATGTACAGCATATCATGCACTTATATATATACATATATATACGCTCATGCACATACACACACCAGATGTATATATATATATATATATGTATATACATACATACATACATACATACATACATACATACATACATACATACATACATACATACATATACATATACATATATAT
>NW_014034880.1:0-1886 GCF_001186125.1 Sphaeroforma arctica JP610
GTGTGTGTGTGTGTGTGTGTGTGTGTGTGTGTGCATATATTCTAATAGTCGAGTCATGGCCTGTACATTGCACAGTTCTATGAATGTAGCTAGACAACGATCCAAAAACAAAAATTCAATATCGTCTTCTTTTTTGGAAAAAGTCTTAAGGCATACGTATATATATTTGTATAGAATATACGCACGTACCGGGAACTCGGCCAATATTTTGCCGACCGTAGGTAAGGAATCAAAAGGAAAGTTCGGTATCTTAGTGGCCGCCGAGACTTCTCGCACAGTCGATGCGAGCGACACGATGCCATCCGCCACCTCAGTCTATAAGATTATCAATTGCCGAACAAGGAAAGGGAAAAGAAAATAGAGAATAAATAAGAAAAGAAAAGAAGCGAGAAAATACCAATTAAATTGTCATTTAAATATTGAAGAAAGGCAAGAGACGGCTTACTTATTGTCGTGTATATAAATAGATCAAGAGGTCAAGGACAACCACCGTACTACCATAGGCCTATAGGGCGGGTTGAGAACACACTTGTGGTTGGAGAAAGATGAAAACGTGCATACGGCCTCGGAACCAAGACTGTACTAAGGTGGATGTGCTGCAATACACGGTGGCAGACATGCGCACTTCGACTCTTGTTGCAGACTGTGACCATGAGCACCAAGCGATACTCATTCCTTTTAATACATAAACACATACAGACCCAGGTGTACAAGTCAACGGATAAGCTCATGGCTGTTAAAATACTACTAACACATACAGACCCAGGTGTACAGGTCTATGGATATGCTCATGATTGTGTACTGCCACATTCCCACACTGTCCAACATACACAAAGAACCGTATATTCTAAATATCTAAACGACCAAACATGTGATTAAAATACGGATACAGAGTTAGATGGTTGTAAAAGCATTCCACAGTTACCTTTAGACCATTAGCCTCCATCTGGGCCACCAATTCGCCGTAGGGCAATTCAGATATATTGCGGGACTGAAAGCGGGATCGCAGCGGCGGATCCAATGGATTGCCAGCATCTGATAGTGCCGGAAATTGGAAAGACATTAACAAATACGATGATATCTATATACCATTGGAACGCAGCTATCTTTCATCCACATATATATGTATAAACCCAATATGTATATACCTTTGGAAGGCAATTATCTTTCATCCACATATACAAGTATAAACCCAATATTTATACACCTTTGGAAGGCAATTATCTGTCATCTACACTTACATGTATAAACCCAATATTTATACACCTTTGGAACGCAGCTATCTTTCTACCACATATACATGTATAACCCCAATAGTTATATATCTTTGGAAGGCAATTATCTTTCGTCCACATATACATGTATATACATGTATAAACCCAATATTTATGCACCTTTGGAAGGCAATTATCTTTCATCTGCATACATGTATAAACCCAATATTTATACACCTTTGGAAAGCAATTATCTTTCATCCATATATATATGTATATATCCAGTATTTATACACCTTTGGAAAGCGATTATCTTTCATCCACATATACATGTATAACTCCAATATTTATACACTTTTGGAAGGCAATTATCTTTAATCCACATATACATCTGTAAACCCAATATTTATACACCTTTGGAAGGCAATTATATTTCATCCACAAATACATGTATATCCCAATCTTTATAAACCTTTGGAAGGCAATTCTCTTTCATCCACATATGCATGTATATATACCCGAATATCGACTCATGCGGAGTGTATACCCCGATAGCCCCACCTACAAACTGTCTATTTACAGTAAGTGGCGTTCACACTCCGTCCGATAACATAACATGTCGCCACAATACAATGATATTCAACAATATCATATAATATGTATATATATATA
>NW_014034879.1:0-1885 GCF_001186125.1 Sphaeroforma arctica JP610
GTGTGTGTGTGTGTGTGTGTGTGTGTGTGTGTGTGTGTATGTAAGTATGTATGTATGTACGTATATGTTTAGGGTTTAGGGTTTAGTTATATATATATATATATATATACTATATTGATATCCAGCGCACTTTGCGAGAGGCTGTATGCGATGAATGTATGTGGTTGATGTGCACGTAGTGCATTCATTGTTATATGCCGGTGATGTGAAGAACGAAACGTATCTACAATTCCGTTTGGATGATATTAATATATTTTAAGGTGTGTACTTTGTATACGTATTTGTGAACCCTTCAGGCGTGGTATGTACAAACAAAGTGTTGGTGACTCGCGTTAACGACGTCTTGGCGTGGTCATACAACAATCCGTGACCATGTCATAAATATGTCTTTGTGACACTATTTAGTTATTTTCAATACAAACACATGCGTGTGTCAGGTGTAAGATGCGTAGTGTAGACACCACCACGCGTGGACGCGGCAGATGTATGCTACCATGACATTAATCACACCGGCGAAAACAATGCATACAGACGTCCCTGTTCAGATCCCGGAGAACCCTACATACCTAACCAAATGCAATACCTTGTATGTAGATATGCTTCCGCAATCAGAACCCCGCAGGTCTTGGCTCTCTCAGATGTACGCAGCAGTGGTGGAAAGGCGAGAAGATAGCCTGCAACCGCATGACCCTGAACAATCCCTGCATACATAGAGAAAGACGATACTTTATATGTCGATACGTTTCCCGTCATTAATAATGACGCCGCATACCTTGGCCTTATCAGACGAATATATCTACCTCCCTTGTACAGCGAAGCAGTGGTGGAAGAACCAGAACATTGCCTGCAATCGCATGACCGGGTTGCACTTCATCGAGGTGGAACCATGGTACAACAAAACCCGGCCCTTGATCATGGACTATAGGACTAAGATAGAGGAGAAGGGCGTAGAGACCTTTTGCAAAGAGGTATGGTACGTGTATGTGTGGTTTATCTGATCTTATATGTCAGTTCGAATGTTCATACACATAAACGTACGCTGTGCTGGAGATATGTATATGCGAAACTGGATGTGTTCGAGAGTTTGCCGTCTACGCCCCTGTGGACCATTGAGTACTATTTTGCACCGATACCCATTGAAACGCACAACACCAGTGTCCTTGTAGCATCTACAGACGGTCATGTATGCATAACTAGGTATCCCCGATGGAAAGCCGTTGCTAGGTCAGGGTTTTAGGGCTTAGGGGTTTAACTCGTGATTCGAATTGGTAAAACACGCAATGTCACAGTAAAAAAAGGTGAGCCAGAGCAAAAGAAAAATGAAATACGCATTACCATTCAGGCTTGTGCCTTGTAAAACAACCAAAACTACATCACACAGAGAATGAGACCTCTCCGAAGTATGGAACCACAGCTGGTACTTATGTATACAGTCACGGAAATACGTATTATCACTCTTTAAAACAAAATAAAAAGCTATATCACTCACCGAATGCTGTATCTCCGAAGTACCATGGCTTGGTATTTATCTATGCCGTCACAGAACTACGTGATTTTCTGACCATGACAATTCCATAACCGACCTCATCAGGACCTACATCTAGCGGACCCGTTCTACTGCGATGAGGTGTTGCTGTATGATCTGATTGATAGAGGCATCAATCAACTGCCAACCTACTATCACAGGCCGAAACACGGTGTCCACCTGCATATGTACGCCGACAAATGGTGAGTTTAAGTTGGTGCATGCATATACGTATACATTGATTCATAACTGTATAGGTTACATGAGCATATGTGCATATATATACACACACACATATATATATACATATATATATATTCTGTGTGTGTGTGTGTGCGTGTGTGTGTCCTCCTTAATATG
>NW_014034878.1:0-1885 GCF_001186125.1 Sphaeroforma arctica JP610
GTTTATAATTTGCGTACTGCTTATGAGTACGTTTATACATAGAGTCTAATGTAGAGGCCCGGCTTATTACAATTGCATGTCGCATGTATAAGTAAGCGTTGTAAATAATTATGAAACTCACATTTCAACATGATTTTTGTAAAGATGACAGGGGTTTTTCTTATCAGTATTGTAGCTGTTCAGTCTACAGACTATGGTATTCTTTTTTTCTGGTTTAGTCAAGAAAACAATAAATGGATAAAGAACTCATTTTGCACCCTTTCCAGGTTTCACCATTTATTGTTTCTTCAAACACCCATGAAAATGTAAGTAAACATATCTCGGGCCTGCGTATCCTGAGATATTTCTGATACACTTCCTACTCTAGCTGGATTTAACTTGCATTCATCAGTAATCTTTTACATTGTTTACTTTTGCATCCTATTCCGACAAGTGTATTATCAAAGCGAAATACCCCTCGCCTTGTACTATCCTTCACAATCTTTATCAATAGATTTAATTATTGTATAGTATTGCTGAGTATTGCAAGATAGCGGTTATATTCATATTGCATCCGCTTGTACGATAAAATACTATCTTTGAGTGACCATCTAGAGTATTCTCAGCCATCAGCTGCAGATTCGTATTCCTACGATCGTAGCGTTATATGTGTGTATCTACGCCGAAACACGTGTCTGACCTCTGGATGGTTGGTATAAAAATATGCTCAGGAATAGGAATGATACTCGTGATAATGAAATAGAATGCCGTAAGTAGATTTTATCGGCTATAACTGTCGCGAGAGTGTTAAATAGAAAAGGATTTGATATCTCGACAGGGATGGTAGATCCATCAGGAAGAATGGATCTTACATCCTTGCGGATCACAATCTCTCGTACTTGAATTTGTTTTAGCTATAATAAAATTATATAGACCCTCTTAACGGGATGGATGGTGGATCCAAAGTCTACGCTCTCATAAGACCCTCCTACATCTTCGATTCATCCTTCCTGATGGAGCCCTCTACCATATTCCCGCTCCGCGGGGATTAGGTGTCCCACCGGTGATCTGACAAGTAAAATTCTTGCCCCCCTCTTAACGTATTTGGGAGGACTTTGTAGATCCGAAGGATCATATCCTACACGCTCTCCATAGGAGTAGTAGATCCACGAGAGGGGGACGCAAAGTTTACTATCTCAGTAGGGGATATATAAGAAGGTAGCCTTCTGAATCTCTTGACCCCTCCGGGGAGAGTAAAGTCTAGTCTATTTTATTTTAGACGATGGTAAGTTAGTGGATTGCTATTTAGTGTGAACCTCGCAGCGATTAATCTGAGAGTCCTATTGTTTATATCATTAGCATATGAAATAACTCCTCATTCATTAACCGTTATGGAGAGTCATCACAGGGTCTCTATACACAAGATATAAGCTGTAGAATACGTCATAGCGTAGTTGATACTTCATAAAATTGATTCTACCTATTGGTGTACAGCTGAATGTCTACGCGATGAAGGTTGGGCAAACATGTTGTGATGATTTTGAATAAATAGATCATCTGCCGTATTTTTTTTGCACTTTGCGGATACAGCTAGAGACTCACGTAGTGTAGCCTTGCATAGTATGTCGACTGCGAAACTTGCTATACATTGGTGCTTAGAGAGTAGGATAGTAAAACTGCACATTTAGAGGATACTGTCAATTGCTCACACAAAAGAGAGCAAAGCGAGGTTGCACTGATCGAAAAATCCACACCACAAACTTTGCATGACTCTCTCAGCTTATCTATATAAGTCCAAGAGAAAATGCCCTAATTATGTACGAAATACCGAGAAGGACCAGGTTATCCGTCATAATCCGGTCGAGAAGCGAGGATGGGGGTAAGCCAATGCTGCACCAGACCACGG
>NW_014034877.1:0-1884 GCF_001186125.1 Sphaeroforma arctica JP610
AAAATTTACAGTAAGGGACTCAATGCTGTCTACCCCCGATATATAACGGGTGAGGTCCTCAGTAAATGCGTAGCTGTTCACGTGTCGCACCGAGTTGTTCTGAAGAACCTGGTCCAAGTAGACGGGGTTACAAGTCTTAGGTCTCGAGAGACTGGTGGGTTCCGAAACTTGAATATACTGGGGGAAGGCGAGCGTCACATCTTCCATGTTTCCATGATGTTCTTCCATCATCACCGGGGCTGGGTGTGAGCTCAAGTACTTGGCTAGAAGTCCCTGGTCCTTGACAACATGGCCTAGCTCGTACACAATGTGTGTGAGAGCGAATGGGCGCGAGAACCGGACGTCCGACGAACCACCGGTACGAACAAACTCATCAAGTGCACCTTCGTCGCCAAGCAAGTGTTTAGACGACCGCGGTATGGCCATGGCCAATTGATGGCGATCGGCAGCGTTTAGAATGCCATAGACATTGTCCTGTAGGAGTTCAGAGGGTAGCGAATTCATGGTTGGAGTGGTGGGTCTTAAGGTTGTTATTACTGTAGAGATGCTGAGAGTGTGATGTTGAGCTGGATCGAGACTACGGTTTTATACTAGTCGCGTCGGCAAAATGAGGCACCGATTATGGGTGGTTGACCGGTAAGGGGCGATCGGTGAACCACCCGGTTACAGTCAAGCCCTAAACTGGCTAGGAAAAACCCCACATCCCTTAAACAGGTACTAATGACTCATGTGTATAACAAGTGGTTTGTGTTTAGGGCTTTTATCAAGACGAGGGTTTATGTTTTAGGGTAAAGGGGTTTTTATTTAGAGTTTAGGGTTTTAGAGTTTGGGGTTTAGAGATTTAGGATTAGGGTTTAGTCGTTGCGAAACGAAAGTTAAACAACCGGAGGGGTCCTGTGATGCCGACAGGTATAGGGGGCTTTGATGATTCTCTGCTTGCACGACTTGCCGTCTTTCTTTGTAACCCCACACCTCATCTTGCGATAGTTTCTTTTAGCGGTTACCTCGACCTTGGGTGGAACTGGGTCCATAGGTCCAGAGTGAAAGACGTGGCTGAATTTCCAGCTATCGATAATCTGAGCTATGCGATCGTCGTTCTTCAATTCCCGATGTATTAGCAATACAAAAACGTTGTTCCACACAATAACATTGGTCGTTCGGTCGTAGCACACCCTCAAGAGTTTCATTGTATTCTCAAACGTTTTCTCGGTGTCGGGCACAACGCCTGTCGCCTGGAGGTCCCTGGTAATGTTGAGGAGGTTAATGACATTACGATTCAACCAACCTTCCACACACATATCAACGTGTTTGGTAAAGTGACCCTACCCTGGTAGTCCAGTAGGTCCGCCGTGATGGAGTCCTTAAACGACTTGACCATTTTTAAAATCAGTAGGCGCAAAAGCGGAGAGTGGGTTTTGCACAATTTGGGTTTGGGGTGTGAGTGTGACTTATAATGAACACTTACTCGCCATATATATACCAACTACTTTGTTTGGGGGTTTAGGAGTTTGGGGTGAAAGTATACCCGACCCCGGGGGGGTTCACCGATCGGACCTCACCGGTCAACCATACTTTACGATAGTCGCGTCTGGGTATATATAGATAAGACGCAGCCGTCGACGAGCAGTCACAATTATATTTTTGTTGCCCACCCCCTGATAATCATGACGTCCAACAATGGTAGTAGCAGCGACCTCGGCGGGTTTGGGAATGGGTTCACGTCGTACATTGATCTCACGGGCTCCGAACCTATAACGAGGGTGGTACGTCACGAACAAGGAACGACGTCTGACGAACCCAACATGCCCACGGCAGTGACGCAAATGTGTCTACTGGGCCCCATACACACGATACACCAGACCAATAGATCTCAAACCACCACCT
>NW_014034876.1:0-1884 GCF_001186125.1 Sphaeroforma arctica JP610
ATATATTGATAGATAGATTGATAAATAGATAGGTATGTATATGTTATGTATGTATGGATGTTTCTACGTATTTGTGTGTGTATATATATATATATGTATATATATATATTGATAGATAGATTGATAAATAGATAGGTATGTATATGTTATGTGTGTATGGATGTTTTTACGTATTTGTGTGTGTATATATATATATATATATTATGTGTGTTTGTGCGTGCCTGTGTCTGTGTCTGTGTCTGTGTCTGTGTGTATAATGTAGTCTGGCATCTAGTCAGCCGTACCTAGCCTATCTAGTTTTAATATGCAAGTCATGAATCTATTTCACCATATCAAGGGACGGGTTTTGGGACGTTTTCGGCAACGATGAAGCTGTTGGCTATGCGAAACACTTCGTCGATACGCCAGATCTGGGTGTGGAGGAACTAGTGCTGGAAGCATACGGACGTGGCTCTGCAGTAAGTCTACTGTGTCAAATCTTTTGTCTTGTCTCATATCAAATTGTGCTGTTTATATCATGCACCCGCGATGTATCGTCTGTCCCATTGTTCATCGTTTAACTGCGTAGAGAAATGCAGCATCTCATGTTTCTGAGAACGAGTTTGCTAGATGAATCTATCTGTTGTGTACAAGTTACATCGTATACTCACCAAATTAAAAGAACTACCGCACGTGAACCCCCATCGCAGGACAATATAACGGTTATGGTCGTAAAACGGCGAAGCGCGAATGCGGCCAAAACTTAATGTCATCGGCACGAAATAAACAACGACTATTTTTAGAATACATCAATATCTGGTGACGTCTTCAACTATCTGGTTCGGTTGGTCATATAACGACGCAAACTGTATATATATTCGAGTGTGGCGAAGGTATCAATATCCTTTGCAGCAGTGTTATGTATATGCTTCGTATGAGGCCAGAGTCCTCATGTCACTTTATTGTGGATTCTCACTATTCCTGCTATTCTTACTAGGGGGACCTGCATGCCTAAATGCTTCTGTATCAACTGTACTTTATTCGTCGTTGTTAGTCCGTCGTCATTGTACAGCTGCAATGTACACGTGCTTGAACAGCGTATGCTCACACGATAACCTCTGAACAACCCGGTCCTTCACTTTTACCTAGCTAGTCGTTAGTCCCATTCGGGCCTTTGAATAGCCCGCTTTATTTGATTAACAGCCTGGTAGTATTTATAATGCCAATTTGTGCGCGGTCACCACTTTAACACTCCCGCAGAACGCGGGCAAGTTTTCTGTAAGAAACTTTTAGTATGCACTTTGGTTTCGAAATTGCCAAACAAGTAATAATCTTGGAGATTAAATGGCTGAATACCCTCATATGTGTACCTCATCAACACTGTTGCACTTCGCTACAGTGATACGTTGCTACGAAAAGTAAAACTTTGCTATCTAGTGGAGATTGAATGAATGAATATATGTATATCCCTGTTTATATTTATTATGCGTGTATACATATATGCAGAACCGATGAAATAGACATTACAAAAGGTAATATATTGTTCGATATGTATACATATCTTGATGCATTCTGTTGTTCATTTATTTATATTTATATATATATATATATGTAAATGTAAATGTATATATATATATATATATATATATATATATATATATAAGTGGGTGTGTGGGGGGGGGGGGGGTAAGAAAGTATGAAAATATATACATATAAATTTTTATATGGTACATATATACTTATCAATAATAAATATTTATATTTATATATATATATATATATTTGTATCTATATGGAGATGTGTGTATGTTTTCATATATATATGTGTGTGTGTGTGGTGGGGGAGGGGTAAGAAAATATGAAAAAAATATACATATATAGATATTTATATGGTACATATATACT
>NW_014034875.1:0-1884 GCF_001186125.1 Sphaeroforma arctica JP610
CACGCACGCACACGCGCACGCACACGCACACACACACACACATATATATATATATATATATATATAATTACAGTATTATATTTGAGATAGGCATCTGAATCAAATCCGAATCGGTGCCGCTTAGGGGCGGATGTGCTTACAGAGCCATTTAGTTACTTCTATTTGGGTCAATATTGCACTAGTACTTCCCCCCCCCCCAAAATTTTCCGTACAGTTGAAAAAAAACGAGCAATTCGCGAATGAAAAGTGAGGCCAGTCTACGAATGACGGACTTGACACACAACTGTAGGATGGGCTGATACTAAGTACCAGTTTCCGGTGGATATATAAAACTATGGGTGCAGCCAAGAACAAACGGTAGACAGCTAGTCAGACAGAGTTTCATAGACAATTGAGCTTTCAATGTTGGATGATATCAGCATCAGTACCAGCCCACCTCCGCACATGGTAGGTATCTGGGCTAGTAGGCATCTGATCATGATGCATTGCAATCAAATATAGTGTGTAGGTGCCCCGGACAAGAACTTGCACATAGTACGCTGATTCGTATCGTACGCTGCCTGAATGTTATACTAACCCGTTAGTTCCTACCCTAAACGTATTCAATTACTCAAATCTGAATACCACACGCTCTGTGTCCGCCTCCATATGTATGTGCCATAAGAGACCTGGATCTCATGATGGCGTGCGATGCGTTCATTTCAGAATTTCCTTAGTTGACAATAACACTTACGTTTATATATGAAGACACATTGGAACAGATATAGAGACTGCATACTCGGCCGCTTCCGCGCGAAAAGGCGTGTTGATCAAAGTGTCGTATTATAGCCCAAAGCAAACTATCTAGAGGACGAATCGTTAAGGCAATACATCAACAGTCACCCCGTAATAGAAAATGGTATAACTAGATGCACCGCACATTTGGTCACCGCATTCTGCACTTAGTGTGATCTGTACTGGCCAAGTTGTGATCTGTACTGGCCAGGTTGTGATCTGCATGTCTGCATACACACTACACTGCAAACCAACTACTTCCTGTACAGCCACAGCACGCACACATTCCATCTGAACATGCACACCCGTCTCGATTCCCGTTGCCGATAAACTATGACTTAGGCGGAAAGCTATAAAGCTCAACATGCATCCAGATGAGTCCGTCACTCCCAATCCATGGAGTACCTTTGCTTTCTCTATAGCTACAACATATATGCCCCGCACCGGAACATACACCAGCTTGCCCACTACACCACATACTCTCCTCTTCCCGTGTAGTCACACAACGCACCCACCAAATGAGAATAGACCCACTGGGCTAAACACTGCAATACGTACCGTCTGCCTCCTGTATAGCCAAGTGATGGTCAGACACCGAGCTGCTGAGTTCCATCAGCGTTTGCTTCACAAACGTTGTGTTCCGGCCGAGAGTCTCCTGTGGATAATGTACGAGAAGGCAAACCGTTCGGTCAAACTGTTTAATTAATAGTGTGAACCACGGGATATTCCGGATATTTTTTTTTAGATTGATTATTTGTCCCAAACATACAAAGCCATCTGGTTACAAGTATGAGTATGGTAAAGTTGTATACAAACCAGATATTTTAAAGAATAATCAATTGTCGATTAAAAACCATTGCTTCAGCAGGTACACGCACATATACAAACGCATGAAGTACAACACTAACAAAAACTTATTTATAAAATCAGGGTATAAATATGACACTAGACGAACATGGATATACCTACACACAAACACACACACATATATATATATATATATATATATATATACATAGACACAGCACACATACATATATACATACCCACATATACATACAGACTCGTGTACGCTCACACTATCCCACACACGTACGCACTATCCCACAC
>NW_014034874.1:0-1884 GCF_001186125.1 Sphaeroforma arctica JP610
ACACACACACACACACACATATATATATATATATATTTATACCCCCATACACACGCATACACACAGACAAACAGACATATACATACATATATAAATATAGAGGTATATATATATATATATCCATTCCTGCATCTAGGCCTTTGAAGCAATACAAGTAACTATATTGAATAAATTCGATTGTACAAGAATAAGCTAATACAATGCATAACAAGTTGAAGTCCTAACTTGTCGTCAACATCAAACTGAGACTGCACTTCGAGTGCACGTTTTTCGTTGCAGCAGAGCACTAACTTGTATCCGGAACCAACATCCGTTGTAATAGAGTTCCCCATTGTGCAACTCTGATGTCTGCTGTACTGTTACAGGCAGTGTATTGTGTATATATGGGATGTCCCAATTGTTTTTACCCGAATTGTGTATGATCAGAACATAGCCTTTCGCGAGAGAGAGAGACAGAGAGAGTAGAAGGCTATACCGCCATGATCAGTAGAAGTAATTTTTTCAAATATATACATAAAAAAATATATGTAACGAAATATATCACAACTATGACGTATGTGTTGATGGTGTGGTCATATATTGCTCAATCGATTCTGAATTTCGGACCTTCAGTTTTATTCTATTTTTAGGATTCAGAGATCTACTCTGTACATCATTCATATTTGCTTTTTGCTTTTGTGCTTTTTCGAGATCCAATCAGATAGCGTATGTATCTCGCTTGGCGACCGCCTCTCTGAAAACAGAAATCTTCAAGCAGCAGTCATCAGTAACAGTCAACTCTGACATGAGTCTCTGGGACAATGTCTCACAATGACAGCGTGAGCACTTTTAGTATTTACATTATACCGGCCAGTAGCCCACTGGGGAGTGGGGGCATATGTACTGGGAAATATATCACATGTGGCAGTGGTGCCTGGCGCGTGGGTCGTGGACTCGTGGCCGTGGGCCTCTGGGAAAAAGGAAGCGAGAATTCAACGGTAGATGAATACGCGGATGCCTTTGCACACGCATGTAAATCGCGCAGAAAGTCTTGCGGAGGGTACAGTATGGTATGGCAAAAGCAAGGTGCAAGCATCATGCATGCCCCTTGCTGGAAGTTGAAACTTAAAGCCATGCCCTACATAATATACTCCTCTTGGAGCACAGGAACTACTCTTCAACAGCGTTTTTTAAGCCTAATGTTTCCGTCTAAAAGCTACACTGGCTTTGGATCATCGGACGACTATCTGCAGTACGAGCTGCAATATCTCACTAAATTGAAGAAATACACAGAGATAGGCCTAGAGGGCTGTAAAACTCGAGCTAATCTGAATGAAAACAACTTATGCTACAATACCGGAGCGAGGCAGCACGTATGTTCATTTTGTGAAGTTGTTTCCATTCAGTAGCACGAGCATTCGACAGAATTTCAGCATTTTCAAGAATGACTAATACATAGATAGATCGCACACGCCGTTTACGACGAGCATATCAATTAAATAGATCCAAATACCAATGAATTATCGACGTACTCCCTGACGTAAGATGATGCATCTTCAAGTATATGATTAACAAGTACAGGTTCTGTCTAGAAGAATTTCGAGAAAGAGGCCGTTATCAGACTCGTGCATTCGTGTACAGTGTGAAACTGACTGCGTATACGCAACGCGGCATAAATGTGAAACTCGGCATGCGCATACAGCGACATAGCTAATAAACTTGAAGTAAACCTTATTCATATATTCTAGATATAATGTATATGTAAATATTAATCGATATATAACAATTTGCATCACTATATATATGCATACAAACACGTACATATACACACGCATATATATATATATATATATATATATATATATATATCGTCTATATATATATATATATATATATATATATATA
>NW_014034873.1:0-1883 GCF_001186125.1 Sphaeroforma arctica JP610
TATGTCTGTGTATGTGTATGTTATTTGTGTACGTATATGTATATATATATAAGTGTGTATGTGTATTTGTGTGCTTATATATATATATATATATACGCATATTTTCATGTGCACCTATAAAAATATGCGTTAAACATATATGTATGTATGTCTCCTGGGTCATGGTGTTTGTCGTGCACCACGCAACACTTAATTGTTGCGATTCATGCTCTTCCTTCGGCAGGTGCAAATCCATTGACCTATTTTTTCCGCACCCACTACAATACCCGGTTAAATTACCATTTTAGGGGTTTACTGCCTCTTACGCGGGTACCGAGCTGCAGCGTTACGTCTCCTTCGCGGCGCACCAAACCGAAGTTCGGGGAGTGCTCCCCATGGACACGCGCCTGGTTACCATGGGAACGCATGAGGTCAAATGCTGGAAGCGGTCTGGTGTGCAGCAGATGAAGTTGACGTCTGAAAAGATCACCAACCTGCAATGCCTGGCACCCACCCCGCGCAACGACAACGCTGTTATCCTGGGGGGACGTACAGGTGGGCTGCATGCGCACGTGTGTGTGTGTGTGTGTGTGTGTGTGTTTGTGGCGAGCCTGTATATCACCTGTGTTCACATTTGTACGCGTGTGTAGTGTGGTGCCAGCAGACAAGTGCTTGTGTGTGTAGTGTGTTGCCAGAAGAAAGTGGTGTGTGTGTGTGCGTCGTTCCTGCATGTACACGTGCGCTGCTCTTACGCGCATGTGATCCGTTCTGTGAGTGTTCCTGTGAGGCCTCCGTTCGTGTGTGTGTGCACGTAGATGTGAGCTGTATTTGGTGCTCATGAGATGGTCAGTAGGTATTGTTTATTCACCATTGGTCTACATATGTCCAGGCCCCAACAGTACACAGATAAATCGGACTTGACGTGGGCATGTATTGTGGTTGTTTCCTGTGTTGCCCTTGTGTGCTTGTTAGTTTGCGTGGTTTGAGTTAGTGGTAGGATGTCACTCCTGTACATGCTTCACACTCTTCCTATTACAACTCAACTGGCCTGGGCGGTTAAGATAAATGCATAAGACAACATAGACTACCCATGACTTAGAGTATGAGAGTGTGTGTGACTACCCATGGCCTAGAGTATGGGAGTGTATGTGATTACCCATGGCCTAGAGTATGGGAGTGTATGTTATTACCCATGGCCTAGAGTATGGGAGTGTGTGTGACTATCCATGGCCTAGAGTATGGGAGTGTGTGTGACTACCCAAGGCCTAGAGTATGGGAGTGTGTGTGACTACCCATGGCCTAGAGTATGGGAGTGTGTGTGACTACCCATGGCCTAGAGTATGGGAGTGTTTGTGACTACCCATGGCCTAGAGTATGGGAGTGTGTGTGATTACCCATGGCCTAGAGTATGGGAGTGTGTGTGGGCAAACCCAGCATACAGCACCTTACGAGGAACAGCTGGATGGCTAGGGTTTTGGGTTTTATCGGCTACTGACTGTGTCGGTTCACAGTTGCTGCCGCCACCAATACCTCACTCAACTCCGTACCTCATGTGCTTAGTATCATCTTATGTATTTAGTATTTATACCTCATGTCCTTAGTATTATATTATGTATATATTATGTATTTAGTATTTATACCTCATGTGCTTAGTTTTATCTTATGTATTTAGTATTTATACCTCATGTCCTTAGTATTATCTTAAGTATTTAGTACTGTCGTCGTGCTGGTCTGTTGCCGGTCACACTCAGTACAACTGGTGATGATAATAAGAGTGAAAAGGGCGGTTATGCGCATGCCTCAGCGTGGCGTATTGTTAGAAGCATCTGACACGCATGAGTTGTTGTTGTTGTTGTTGTTGTTGGTGTTGTTGTTGTTGTTGGTTGTTGTTGTTGTTGTTGTTG
>NW_014034872.1:0-1883 GCF_001186125.1 Sphaeroforma arctica JP610
TATATATATATATATATCGGGTTCCTGCAGGATGTCTGTGGCACAATATTATCTATCTGATGTTGACGCCTTCTGATAATCTCCCAAACATCATACTATACATCAACACATCTACATATTTCATGACTCCTAGCCTTATAGCAAACACCACTCAACACCTCATTACGTGACAGTACTCAATACAGCACTGGCATAATCACTGAATAAAATCAACTCGTTCAAGAAAAACTCTGTCACCCCTACGGGGTGAATAACACTCACACTGCGACTGGCACTCGTCAAACCATGGCGTGTTGTTTGATCACTACATGTGACATCAATGGAGATCAGATGTTCCCTCGGCACTCAACCGCGCAACGACTCACACTACAACCACCTACAAACTACAGCCACCTGCATGCATCTACCTACAAACTACAGTCACCTGCATGCAACTACCTACAAACTACAGTCACCTGCATGCAACTACCTACAAACTAAAGTCACCTGCATACAACTACCTACAAACTACAGCCAGCTCCATAGAACTACCTACAAACTACAGTCACCTACAAACTACAGCCACCTACAACCTACAGCCACCTGCATACTACCTCCTGCATCACAGTCAGTAGTCTGCACTATACACTAAAAATTACTCGACACCACGACGTTGCGCCCCCTTAAACCAGAAATACATCCTGTAGCGCGTAATACGGTGCTTGATCAACCCCCGTTTGTGACAAGCACAAGCGTGGTAGAGGAGTGTGTAGAGATAAAGACACACCTGTGCTTGCAGCACGGGACGTGCATGACGTATCGCCGTGTCAACCGATCTCGTCTCGGCTGTTGAAACCTAGGCTGACCGTTATTTATTTTCCTTTACATTGTTATTCTCAGGTCGAATCAAAAATGAAGTTTGGAATTTGATGCGGGATGTCCCCTATGACAGGTGGTGTTTACAGGAGCACCACGAGGAAACGACGGGTATGTGAATGCAATAGGGTTTAGGGTTTAGTATGTGAATGCAATAGGCGTACGTGTGCGTGTCTACGAAAGTGTATGTGAGTGTATGTGTGTATGTGCATGTGTATGGGTGTATAAGCGCCCGCTATGACCTGTTTGTTGTTTGTTGAGTAAATTCCTTAGCAGTTGAAGTGTTTGATTTAGTTATAGGAGATGTAGTGTGGATTGACAACTACACTACAATTCGTGCGCTTAAACGCTTTACACGCATACCGGTGCATACACATGCACACGTATTGTAAGCACACGTATAGCCCCACTCACACACCTTGTATCCACACTCCAAGCCCTATCAAAAGCCCCCGCCGTGAGCCGGTTCTTGTTGGTCGATGAGTTTCTGCAACAGTTCAAGTACGCGTACTTTGGTGATGTGGACATCGCATGGATCAAAGACGAGGAGAAGCGGCCGCCTCTTCAGTCCCACAAATCCCACGCACGCCGCATGGGTGTACCGTACAGCAATGTCCAGCGCACCATCCGACAGGCTATATGTGATAAACGTATGTAAATGTATGTGGGGGAAAGTAAGTGTATATAAACCTGTATGAGTGAAGTAAGCTTATACGAACGTATGTGGGTGAAGCAAATCTATTGTGTCTGTTGGTGGGTATGTGCTTTTTTGAGTGCAGATTTGTGTGTCTGTGTGTGGGTGAAGTATATCGTTATTGTATGGTACGAATTGGATGTTGCACAACTCGCATATATATTCCCGCTAGCCCCACGCACGCCGCATGGGTATATGTATTTATGTATAAGCATATGTATGTACATATATATATATATATATATATATATATATATATGTGTGTGTGTGTGTGTGTGTGTGTGTGTGTGTGTGTGTGTAGTAGTAGTATAGTAGTGTAGTAGTAGTTAGTTAG
>NW_014034871.1:0-1883 GCF_001186125.1 Sphaeroforma arctica JP610
ATTTATATATAGACACGAACACACACGCACACACACACACAGACACACACACAGACACACGCTTATATATATATATATATATATGATTGTGTGCCAGTTTTCAACACACCTTAGATTATTTGATTGTTAGGATGATGCTGTTGTGTTAGTGTATGGTTGGATCACAAACTGTTATCAATGGATACCATCGCGCAGGTCACTTAAAAAACCGGTAGTCCTTGCACCCAGTGTTAAACTGCTACCGATAGAACACAGGGTATATAATATTTTACTCATACCCTGTAAGCCTAGTCGTATATCTTGATTGGATTATCATTTGATTTGAGCATGTGTGCCCTAGTCCTGAATTGTTTGTGATGGGTTTTGGATTCGGTAAAAGCTTCACGTCTGGCATATTGCGTATACGATGTCACTAGCTACCTTATACTTCAATAGATAGCTATGTCGATCCATTTCATCATTGTTTTATAGTACACATTGCAACTAAGGCAGGTCTTCTAGCAACCTTACCTCACCTTGCCTTGTGAAATCCATAGTATACATGCAGGGTATTGCAGCATAATATACTGCATTTGCTATTCGCCGTGCCAATGACATCCAAAGGTTTTTAGACCGCGATTGTGGTCAATATTATTTTGTAGAAATCTCTCAACTGTGTACATGTTCTGTAGTAGTCTCTCAACTGTGTACATGTTCTGTAATAGTCTCTCAACTGTGTACATGTTCGAATCTGGCTGAGTTTCTAATACACATTCTCTAATAATTTGTTATAGTTCATAACACGCATCTCCTGTCCACCTACAATCACGGAGCATCTACTAATCATGTATATATATTTCACTACATTTCCTCTCATAATTCAGAGGATAAACAAAACCAGGGTTACTTGGAGTTTATACATACTAAGATAAATATTCTGGACTACGGCAGCGACCCCCCAGCGTGGAAGTCATTAGATATGGTACGGTGTTTCGCTTG
Organism: Sphaeroforma arctica JP610; assembly: GCF_001186125.1. NCBI lineage: Eukaryota > Ichthyosporea > Ichthyophonida > Sphaeroforma > Sphaeroforma arctica. The sequence continues at coordinate 979 of NW_014034871.1, forward strand.
TATGTAGTAGAAATGTGTGTAGTATAAATGTACTTGAGACACACACTCGCATGTCCAGCACGCTAGCTGTCTCGGTGATGCAGCCGGGGGGAGTGGCGGGGTTGCGTCGTTCAATGTTTTAGGGTTGTGGTTCAGTCTATTGCTGGGTGTTGCCTTGTACGTCCGTGGGTATTCTTAGTGCCATGCCCAAGTCCTGTCCATTTTTTTGGGAGTGGTCTTATTCTAAAGCTGCCAAGGGGAGTTTTGTGCGCTCTACATTTCTGTAGTTTCGTATTCGCTAGTCCAGCCCGTGTGATATTGTATATTTCATACCTATCCAGCTACATGCCCTTAGGCTGCTGCAGGGGTTTCTAGGGTTTAAGGTTTAGGGTTCAGTGTTATCGCAACACCTGGGCGTTGTACTTTGTCAGTGACATATACGCTGTGTATTTGCATGGTCTTGAATAGCTAAGTGCTTCCTACCGTCTCGCTGGTTGCGCGTGGCCGTCTTGGTTGATTGCATTAGTAGTAGCGTACGGCTCCCATGTACGCACACGGGTTCTTCCGCGATATTTTAGACCAATAAAAATCGCTACAACATTTTAGCCGTTGGTTTACGTTCGATCGATCGAGAGCATGGTATGGGCGAATAATGCAGTATAAATATATCGTAATACACATTTGAGATTGACCTTTGACAATATCTGGATCGGTACAGTTTAATGAACAATCCGCCGTATAATATTCTGGTCTTGTATTTTAAACTGTTTCCGTGCACAGGGGATTTTGGACCAGCCCTACCTTATTTCCGGACAGACATACCGTATCCGGGGCCTGCTGCAACTCACTCAAAAGTGCAAAGTGAACAGGATTAGTGGTATTTACATGTATAAGTGTACGCATATAGAATGTACACATACATGTTC
>NW_014034870.1:0-1883 GCF_001186125.1 Sphaeroforma arctica JP610
GTACGGTTAGTACGGAGTACGTGTAGTAGTATATATATATATATATATATTATATATATATCTATATATATATATATATATAAATATATATTTCCTCTGGACGGTTGACGGATAGTGTAGCGATATAATAGTAGGATGCAGATGACGCACAAATTTCCTATCGGTATTATAATTGGTACACACAAAACTCCTTGTGTATCTTCAATTCACGGACAAATACTCAAATTTAAATATGTGTAAGACTTCTAAAACATGAGCACACACAGCTTTCCCGCATTTCAATCATAGGTAGTATTTGTGAAATAAGGTATTGGTTAGCCTCACCTGAACTCACGGGTACTGAACAGCGAACCACTAGTGCATTTGTTTTGTTGAATGAGTATAAATAAGAACAATTTGACAAGCAAGGCTTTGTTTATGATCAGTTTGAGACTGTGCCCGTGCATGATGATGATGTGATCTATCAAAAATATTTGAGGATGATAGAGTTTCATGTCATTTGGACATGCCAATAGATGCATATATGTAATGAACCTCTTGTGTCTTTGGCTAAGTTCTGCAACTGCTATGACGACCGATCATAAGTGTACATACTGAGAGTATTAAGCAACAACAACCTGATAGATAAGGCTTTAAGGCAGTGTCTGTGCATATTGATGATCCATCAAGCAATATTTGAGGATGCCTGAGTACTATGCCATTTGGACATACCAATAGATATACATATTTAACCTCTTGTGTCTTTGGTCACGCTTTGTAATTGCTATGACGACCGATCATAATGGTAAATACTGTGATGGACAATGGTAAAACAATAGCGTACGGTATACATGTACTAATAATAGTTCGTGAGAATAATAAAGTATATCGAACATATACCAGAACAAACAGAACGATGTAATCACGCAAGTACACATATGTGATCACGCAAGTATATACATATCTTGAAGCGGCCCGGGCCATGGATTCTGTCTATCCAACGTACAATAGTAGTTCAGAGATTTAGTAAAACACTGCAAGGGATCATAAAGCAAACTATGGAGGGTGGAAGTTTGACAAACATGAATCCGATTCTATACTGCAAGCTGATGACTGACAATAAGCTCGTCAGTGTGTGAAGAACCTGTCGAACCCAAGTTTTGATTTGTATGCTTAATTTCTGTACTTGACAATATCTATAGTATCGACCGTAAGCGTACAATTAACCAAGTGTATTACGATTGTGTTTTCCTGCCTAAATCCGGCACGCATAGCCTCTTACAGGCTTTGAAACACGTTGTTTTCCAAAATAAAATAAAATCGACAGGTAAAAATAATAAAATAGACAGTGTATTTATCTTTCTGGGATATGATGCTCTCCACACGTATGTCACATGACGCAGGTGTGATGTTTAGTATCGTAGCGATCCGGTCGCAGCCGTCACAGGCTCGGATTCAGCGGGAGGGGTACAGTACACAGTTATTACGAAGGAAAAATAGTGGTATCTAGGATGCACGAATGTTTGGCATCTCAAGTGTGCATAGACGGCATCGCATCGCTCTTCGAGATGTCTAATTAGAACAAGCGGGTAAGATTGGATGGCTAGAGCGCGATAAATAAAGGACCGCAGATGAAAACTGACAAGTATGCTCGGAATGGGAACTGGGAGTCGATGCCAATAATTATAAGTATTTGCCTACTTTTTTATTTTTGTTTTTGTTTTAAAACAAAACAAAAATTGTAGGCAATGTTGTTTCTAAATATAGTTTTTTTTCCATAAATTATAGTTTTAACCCGTATTTAAAATTCAATCTGCGAATCTGCGAATCTGATCTGCGATCATGGATATTTTGTTTTTGTTTTTTAACACAAAATAAAAAACATTATTTATATACATACATAT
>NW_014034868.1:0-1882 GCF_001186125.1 Sphaeroforma arctica JP610
ATGTTTGTATGTTCGTATGTAAGTAAGTATGTATGTATGTATGTACATATTATTGATATTATTATTATTATTTCAATATTAACATTATTATTATTATATTATTTTTTCATTATTATACTATATTGGAAATATGTATATGCGTATATCCATATATATATATATATATATATATGTGTGTGCGTGGGTGTGTGTGCGTGGGTGTGTGTGATGGGTGTGTGGTGTATGTATGTATGTATGTGTGTGTGTGTGTCTAAAGTATGTTTGATTCCTAATCATATATGTATAGTTCAGATTCTCACCATAGCGCTATTTGCATTTATACATGTATGTCATAGGTGTTGGATGCGGCAGTGGTGTTGTATGTGCGACAGAGCGAAGGCCTGGAGTACGTTGTAGTGGACAAGAAGGTTGTCATGGCAACCAAATTCCTTCCCGAGGCAACGCCGTCGTTGGTACAATGTGTAGTGGCAGATGAACAGCCATTCCTCAGACAGGTACGTCTGTTAGAACTGTGTTGTGTGTAATCCCACACTCCCCGTGTTGAATGATAGTGGATCTGATCTTCAGTCACAAACTATAAGCCTACCTTAGCCATTTCTCAGTCTATGTATTCAATGATAGTGTGATCTTCAGTCACAAACTATACGCTTACCTTCATCACGGCTTCACAACAGTAGTATGTGATAGTAGCACTTACGCTTGTGCCATATGGTGCTGCAGACAGTCTCCTCCAGACCAGTAGAATACACTGCGTTGTTGGACTTGTTTAATAAATAAATAAACGTGTGTGTGCTGTGCAGATACTCTGCCCTTCCGCATATGTACAGGCTGTTAAAAGGAACTATGTATTGTGTGTTGCACTTGGGTTGTACATGTTTGGTGCACATGCCCTGTGTATTGTGTGTTGCACTTGGTTTGTACATGTTTGGTGCGCATGCCCTGTGTATTGTGTGTCACACTTGGTTCGTACATGTTTATTGCAAATGTTTGGTAGTCCCATGCTAACACTCCAACTTAGACTGACCGATTGGGCCCTGATTTGTCACGGAGTTTCTGTATCTGTACTCCATCGATGCTGTTATATGTAGCAGTGCGAATGTAACGTCACGCATGAATAGACGTCCGTGGATTGGGTAAGCCGTCCTGCTGTGGGGCATTTGTGGTTTACTCGGCGTGCTCAAGTTGTGTGTCTGCTGCGGACACTGGTGCCATCAGTTGTTGAGATATAAGTAAGGGTGTTGTGAGGCACAGACGCATTGTTGTATGTGTTGGATTTGAAACACGTACATTGTGTGGTTGGGGTAGATGCAGGTTACTTTTGTTACTAGAGTGTATTAGGTTTGTTGTGGAGTGTGGGTGCGAGGGTGTCAGTGAAGTGCTGTTAGTCTACTTGCCTCTGCTGTAGTACTGGTAAGCAACGGCTCATTATAGTCTACAAGCACACACTGAACACAGACGCACGCATATGTATATATACATCCATACATACCCATACGCATTCTAGAATGCATTATGTACACGTGCCCATACTCCTCGCTGGCATGCGGGTATATGTATACTAACCAACACAACACCCCCTTCACCACATACACATGCAGGTGCTGTCGTTGAAGGATCATTACCCGTTAGACTCAGATGTGTTCCTGGTAGGCAAGCGCTACTACGGCCATGTGGCGAAGGTCAAAGCAGTCACCGGTGGTAACCTGGATGTGGAGGTGCAGTTCTTACCCAACAACCTTAACCTCAGGGCAGAGGCTGGTAAAGCCCAGTCCGAAGAGAAGTATGTAGCCTGGTCGAGGGTGACTTACGGCGTTCGTTGTATATATATGCATTACATACGCATATATATATATACGTATATGTATATGTATATGTATATGTA
>NW_014034867.1:0-1882 GCF_001186125.1 Sphaeroforma arctica JP610
CATATATTTATATGTACATGGATCATTAGACAATACGAGAGACTGATAGCAGGTACAGCCCTAGGTATAATTTACGGACACTTATCTTTTAACTCACACATATATACGAACATATGTGCACGTCTGCAAATGTACAGATATACACATATAACATCATTGTTTCTGCCAAAAAAACAAAAAACCAATCAGCTTCACATACAACCACACACTAAATTCTTAACCGGTATACCCAAGCGCATCTGCTGACACTGACTGCTGCAGTCCTATCTATGCACAAACACCACACAGCCACACACCTCCACACAGCCCCTCGGGCAGTGGGATGTATGCCATTGAAATAAACCAATTCGCGGAATAAACTCTCTTGTGCCATTGCTGCGTTGTCAGTACTCAGACCCAGAGCATCCAATGTGACCCCTTCTGTTGTGATGGGAGTGGGCAGCACGTGGTTCTCTGAGACGCTTTCAGATAGAAGTGTGTTATTGCAGTAATGAAAACAAGGCATTTATGGTATAACTCGAATACAAAGGCCATGAGTGTCACGGATTGGATACTTTGACGTCCTTATAAGTCTTGCCGAAACTCAAGTCACGTGCGGATGATAACATACTCATGCATGTAGCAGACAAACTCATGGTATACACACAAACACAAACACACACAGACACAGACACAGACACAGACACAGACACAAACACACACACACACACGCACACACACACACACACGTGTACACACACACACAGCACACGCGCTGTGAGATATGTTCTCACTTGTGTTAAACTCAAAACTCTAAACTCGAAAACCCTATCGTGGTATATGTTCTCACTCGTTATAAACTCAAAACCCTATATTCTAAAACCCTACCGTGGTATATGTTCTCGGTGACGTGGCTGAGCCGCGGCAGTTCGGTCCTGCTTTGGTCACAGTACAGCAGTTGTGCAGCCTCGCGTCGAGTTTTGTACACCTTTGTATCGACAGAAGTAATGTGATTGTTATAGTTTTGTACACCTTTGTATTGACAAAGTAATGTGATTGCTATAGTTTTGTACAAAACCCTTTGTATTGACAGAAGTAATGTGATTGTTATAGTTTTGTACACCTTTGTACTGACAAAAGTAATGTGATTGCTATAGTTTTGTACAAAACCCTTTGTATTGACAGAAGTAGTGTGATTGTTATAGTTTTGTACACCTTTGTATTGACAGTAGTAATGTAATTGTTATAGTTTTGTACACCTTTGTATTGACAGAAGTAATGTGATTGTTATAGTTTTGTACACTTTTGTATTGACAGTAGTAATGTAATTGTTATAGTTTTGTACACCTTTGTATTGACAGAAGTAATGTGATTGTTATATTGGTAACGATTGCAGACATTGCCCTTTGTCTTGTGGCGCGGGTGTGTTGGATGGCGATGTTTCGTAATATGGCGCACCCACCTGCGAGCACTTCGGCCTGAGCTATGCACGAGTATATGACTGCCTAGAAACCCTGAGCCCTAAACCCTAACAAACTGTGGAGTGGCAGTCAACTCAACGAACAGCGAATTAGTAGAATGGTTGAAAGGCCGTTGCAAACACACAGCCGATGCGATCAAACGGATTGGCACTTTGAAAGTGTGTTGGAACGCTTCTCAGTTGCAACAGACAACAACAAACGAAGCACAAATGGCCAGTCATATGAACACACTGCCACTGGCACAACACACCTTACATGACAGTACACCCCACAGTCACAGACTCACACACCACAGACTATATGATATATCTATCTGTCCACACACTCACACACCACAGATTGAATATTATATCTATCTGTTCACACACTCACACACCAGAGATTATATGATATATCTATCTGTTCACACACTCACACACCAG
>NW_014034866.1:0-1881 GCF_001186125.1 Sphaeroforma arctica JP610
ATCCTTATCTGAAGCATTGTCCTTTTGACTATCATTGTCAGAGGCAAGTACCTCGGCTACAGTGCGGTTAAACGCATCAGCAGCGGCAGCGGGCTTCTCTCTCCATCTTCTTCTTTTCAGCTTTGCGCTTCTTAGAAGGAGTATTGTCTTTCTTGGTCATAATCTTAACTTATGACTACTAGCTTGTCTCTTAAGGACTAGCTTGGACAAGAAACTTTTTGTGGTAGTTAATCTACCTTTACGATTAAGTAGTCTAAGTAATTAATACCTTTGCTAACTTTAAAATGTGTAAGAATCGGTCTCTCAAGGCGATATTGACGCCTTATAATAAATAAACGCGTAGGTAAATTCTAAGTATCGTGAAAATATCAAAGTAAATAAACGAAATAAGACATTTAGTAAAGTTAGATATGCCTCGTGAAAACAGCAATACTCTGAGGGATTGTGAGGCTGAGACATGCCTATATATAATCCTCTCAGTACTGTTTCCGCCGAAGGGATTTAATTTAGTGTTTCGTTGTCGCTCTATTACAAACTATGGTATGTTTCATTGGGGCGAATCCGAGAGACTCATAAAATCCTATCTTTAGGAAAAAGGAAAAGAAAAAAAAATACTCTTTATGTCCTTAGTTATTGTCTTAACCAATAACTTGCCACTATCAAGAATTACCGACTTAGCCTTCATCAGACTGGCACATCTGGTTGGCTGATCGGAGGATCAACTAGGTAACGTTAATAGTCCCTAGAAACCTATATTCGGTTGAGCCATCTCGCTACCGAAGTATTCAGATATAAATAAAGTTGGAAAGTGAATAAAGTTCTATTAATAGAACTAGACCAACTCTTTATGTTTGGTATTTTGCTGAGGCCTTTTAATGGCCTCGATCAAATATCTGATATGTAAAATGGAAAAGGTATTAATTAATAAAACCATTAAAAACCATTTTAGGAAACTTAATTTCCTCGTGCTATTAAGAGTACATTTAGGAAACTTAAGTTCCTTGTACTATTAAGAGTGCGTTTATAAATTACGTACTGCTTAAGAGTACGTTTATAACATAGAGTTCAATGTGGAGGCCTGGCTTATTACAATGACAAGTCCTCTAGCAATGACTAAGTCACTGCTTTATTCTTTTACTTTGCACCCTGCATCTTGCCTGGTATATCTTAGCGCTGATATAACAACTTTGTATACTACGCAGTAACTCTTCAGCTTTTGATTACTTAGAAATTATTTTTTTCCAGCACCACACCCGTTTAAACAGATTAGTAACCCTTAACCAATGCGCCGGTCGTCAATCTAGGAATTTGGCGCACAATTCATACATAAAAATCTGAACTCAGTTCTAAACTTCTCTTTGTCTTAAACTAAAAATTCAAAAGTGAACGAAGAGTAAACCTCAGAAAAAATTGCTCAAACTTAAAATCTACACACGTTGCCTATTAGACAGCAAATACTAGATATACTTGAACTACATGAAATAGGTACAACACCTTCGAATACAATATTATAGAGGGGAACTGTGTCGAACTTAGGGTTTGTACCCCGTCCTTCTATGTATTGTATCATATACAAAACACACATGCACGTAGACACTGGCGAGAAGTTGAGATTATGAAGAAAAGAAGAAGAAGAAAAAGGTGAACGATGATGGTAATACTGGGGAGTCCCTGCAAATACTGCGAACCAGCTGTAAATTTTTATACACTGCGTGATACATAACTACACCCCTTTGAAGGGTACATTGACATACTCAAAATGCTCTGATATGAACAACAAATGTGATACACATTTTTCCAGGTTGAACAGAGGTCTTGTTACTCCTGACGATATGAATGTGCTCTTATCCCTTTCCACTGCATGAGCGCATCCTTCCACTT
>NW_014034865.1:0-1881 GCF_001186125.1 Sphaeroforma arctica JP610
TGTGTGTGTGTGTGTGTGTGTGTGTGTGTGTGTGTGTGTGTATGTGTGTGTGTGCGTGTATATATATATATAGAAAAGGGTGTATTGTATATCTATAGATATGAGCATATATCTAAGCACATTCAAACAGTTATGAAGAATATCTGAGTGTTGTTATGAGAATTTATCCATTGAATATAGTTCACAGACTCACCTTTCTCGATATAGAGAGTTCCGGGCTCTTTATAAGTATATCCTGCTGACAATACGAGTGTATCTCCTGGATCAGCGGCCATTATTTGTTTTGTCAAAGCACCTTCCTCTTGTGGTACATAAGTATTCGCAACTGATAGATCAGCTTGCTTCTCTGTGTCTATTGCAGCGAAACACGAGCTTGCTAGAAGTGCCAGAGATAGAGCTAGTCGAGAATTAGTGAGCCCCGTCATGATTTTAGAAGAGTGCTTCAATCGTAGCAAGCAAGCAAGAGTGTGTCGTAAAAATCTGACAATAGGTATCCGTTATTTTTATTTGCTATCGTATTTAAATGCATGTGGAAAGTCTTTATGGGAAGTCTTTAGGAATGTAATACCCTGCGACACAATCACATCCAAAAGTACTACACTATGTACTACATGAATGCTGATATATTTACTTATTTAGAGTATGTAATACTTCCGCAGCAAGCCAGTGCATATATCCATATACACAATATATTGTGTACAGGTACATATATTCATGTATAAAATGTGATTGTAAATTTTTACTAAAGGTTTGAGTTGTTAGACGTTAGTAGTAGTAGACTAGTCTACAACTCTAATTACATATACTACTTTCTAGCAGTGAATATATAAGTATTCATTGGACAATAATCAAAATAAGTGAATTTTAATTGGTGTAAATAAGGAATGAAGAGGTTATGATTTTAAAATTTAATATGTGAGGAGCAAACTTGGAACTTGGAACTTGGAACAGTGAGGAACACAGTTCGTTTCTCGTTACATATGTACATGTTTTAAAATAAATCGTTTTTACGTTATAGATAAACGGATACATATCTAAATCTTTTTACGTTCTGGTTTGTTTTTATAAAAAAAGTATTACTCCTTCTCTCTATGTATTCAGGATTTAGGGTTTTTTTAGGAACCCAAAAAAAACTCAAAATAGGTGAATTACTGAATTCAGATTACATAAATAAAAGGTGTGCGCTAAATTGATGAAGTCGAGAGACTAGTAGAAGAGCGACACCTGTTTTCCGCTCTAGACCCAAATCCAGATTGCCATGTACGCCAACCATGCATCTGGTTCTCGCATATATACTCGTTGGTTAGTAGTGATGCGGTGAGAGTCAACAGCAGTCTGGTATCGCTAATCACACCGGCTATCGTACTGGCTATCGCTCTGACTACCGTATTCTCAGCACAATAAATACAGGTACACATGTGGTTTTGCACAATTTACAAAGGACCACTTGTATGCAAGGTTGAACTTCATTTAGACTGAGCGGCGTTGTCACGCAAGTGGCAGAAAACTTTACTTACTTAGACTACGGTTTGTAATGTATATTTTTAACTAAGACTAAGGTTCGTATTGAACACCGTTGGCCCACACGCAAGCATTATCAATATAGACTTAGACGTATGCATACTACTTTAAATCACCGTTTTTACATTCGTCAGTATCATCTGCATTAACTCAGAATACGCACACGATTCAATACACTTCTTTATTCAGCAAATTAGTTAGAGTCCGCTGCTGTTGCATGAGACAACCCCGGAATAGATTCGCATACACCAACGCATTATCGCTACAAAATATAAGTACATACAAATTTAGAGTTATATACATAGATATCAGTGCACAAACGCACCCACCCACACTCTCACACATACACCCACCCATCCG
>NW_014034864.1:0-1881 GCF_001186125.1 Sphaeroforma arctica JP610
TACTAGTAAATACGTCCAAGAAATGCCTCTCCATGACCTTAATATCTTCCTCCGTAATTCCTAAGTCAAATATATTGCCACTCAGATCTTCTTCGTCTAAAGCAGCGGTCAGCGATTGGCTGTGAGCGGAAGGACTATTCCGCCGATGACTCCGCCTTAAGGCGGGTGAGGCACAAGGTGAACCTACCTACAGTAGCACATATATGATAATAAGAATAGGTGAAGGTGAACCTACCTACAGCAGCACATATATGGTAATAAAAATAAGTGAAGGAGAACCTACCTACAGTAGCACATATATGATAATAATGATAAGTGAAGGTGAACCTACCTACAATAGCAAATATATGGAATATGATATTGCCCTAACGCCGGATATGCATAAGGTAACTACACACACACACACACACACACACACACATATATATATACATACATAAATACATACATACATACATACCACCCCCCACCCCCACCCACACCCACACCCACATCCATATATATATATATAAGATATGTATATATTCATATATACATACATACATACATTCATATATATAATACATATAATACAATAATAAAAAATATGTAATAATATAATATAATAATACAACAATATAAATAATATTATAATAATATAGTAATATATATATATAAATAAAATCGAATGTGTACGTCCTGTAATATATGTTTGAGGGAACGAACCGGTATCTGACTTCCACTCACCTTAATCCAAACCGTGGTAAAGAACGTGCAAGGGAAAACGAAATCAACGACCCCCAAACTGAATATACACAACACCATCAGTTTACGTAAATGTATACTTATACTCTCACAGAATCCAGAAACGTACCGGAGGCGGGGGTTCGCACCCTTTCATCCGGTCCGCGGAGAAGATTGTGCTGGAGAAGCCGTAAAGCGCAACTTCTAAACTCTCGCGCGAAACGGCACCGTATAATCGCATATTCCTGAGATCGTCTACTAGAGGGTAGCTGCCTTTGATCTGTACCAAATAGAAACAATGTAGGTATGGATGAAGGTAAGTATTAGACATAATAGACATTGGGTGAGTGGATAAATTATATGTAGGTATAAAGGTAGGTAAATATTAGAAATTGGGTGAGTGGGCGTGTATACATGTAGGTATGGAAGTAGATATGCATTAGACATCGGGTAAGTGTGCATGTTATACATGTAGGTATAAAGATAGGTAAGTATTAGACATTTGGTGAGTGTGCGTGTTATACATGTAGGTATAGAGGTGGATATGTATCAGACATTGGGCGAGTGGGTGCGTTATACATGTAGTTATGTAGAGATGCAGTTGGCAGTAGTGTCCCTGTCGCAGAGCAGATACGTATACGCGTACGTTTTACACACTGTGTGATCACTACAAGCAATTCCGTTCGTCATGCGATGACTTACACTTGCTTGGCTCGGTGTGTAGTTGACCTGTGGATTGTTAAATACCGTTGTCCCCGCTATAAAACCCTAAACCCTAAACACACACAGCCAACTGGTGCAACAGCCCCTATCGTGTATATGAATCAACCGCCGTGTTTACGTTTACGGAAACCCAACACCTCGCATATACCGAATAAGTACAACGTATATTAGCTTCAATAACGAAGACTACACTCAGCCTAACACAACTCAGACAGACACACTGCCGGCCGGCAAAATAAACTCACTGCAAGGAGCATTCGATTCTTCGTCTTGAAACATCCGTAAGTATATTTCGGTCCCGGTTTGTTTCCAAATAGGTGCAAACGGGCTGCTCAAGCACACTCATCCCCTTATATATATATATATATATATATATACTATATACTCCTATATACTATATATCTATATGACACACACACACACACACACACACAC
>NW_014034863.1:0-1880 GCF_001186125.1 Sphaeroforma arctica JP610
TGTGTGTGTGCGTGTATGTGTGTGTGTGTACGTATATATATATATATATATATATAAATGTGTGTGTGTGTGTGTGTGCGTATATGTATAGTGTTTATTCACATAGCTATGAAGAAGGGTGTGAGAAATGAGGTGTATTGATATGTATATCGGTGGCTTGCAACCCCAATTGTCAGCGTTGTAAAACCTTACAACCTTGTTGACAGCGAAATATGGATTGGAGCGCTGTAGTAGGTTGCCTTTGAGATACAATCATAAGATTGCATTCACAGGGCAATGTACGCACTCCTGACATTGTAAAAAAAGCATAGAAACGTATTTATAAATGGGCACAAACCGGAATCGATCTCTAAGAGTAACATACGTAGATACCTGCGACGAGGCGACGCCGTATCAAGCTGTAGCCAAATTTACAACACGTACGGCATTCAACCTCTACAAATACACTTTCAACTACGACTACTTCAGCCTACGACCACATGGACATCAACTAAACGCAAAGCGAACACGGTCGAGAGTCACCTCAACTACAGTATAATCTCACAAACACTACAGCTGACAGTCCCAATCCATACAACTACAGGTCAAATAACAGTACAGCCAACTAAAGCTTACAGTCACCGTCGATAATACGACCGTTGAGGATGGCTTCATGGTGAATGTCTGCCTCTAGCTCACATGTGCTCTGCTTCTTCATTTCGCGTCTGCGGAACTGCACGCCCGTGGGAAAACATGCGAATGACAATTGAGAATATATATCTATATATATATATATATATATGTGTGTGTGTGTGTGTGTGTGTGTACACATATATATATATAATGTGTATTTGTATTCACTTGTGTGTGCGCGTTCCGTTGTTATTTTGATACGGATGTATCTTGGCTAGCAGCTGAGCGTGTAAGCTCAGTTCGAAACCTTGGTATTAGCTGATATTCAATGGCTGGTGTTCTCGATGTGAATCAGCAGTATCCAAAATCATACGTGCAAGGGCTTACAGTGTTCGGAATTGTCCTCCACATATAGATCATCTAAATCCCTATAGTAGACATGCGTTGATATCAAACACCAGGTGAACAGTCTCGATTGTGTAGGTGCCGACACAGATACAAACTAGGGATCTGATGACTGGCAAGCTATGTCGGACAAACACAAAAAGCACGCTGTCTGCACCAGGCCTTCAATTGGCGTTGTAGCGATGCGGCATGGAAAAGAAACAAAGCCAATCTATAAAGAGACGCATATGCGTATACTGTAGCTGATACGAGAGACAAAAACGTCCTACATTCTACTCAGTTGTTGGCGTAGTCGCCCTTCGGTTTGGTTCGCTGTATGCTCCCACATGAACTTTCGCCATGCAACTAGTCACACTTACAATTCGACTAGTCATACGGTCAATACAACTGTTTTCAATTACAATACAATCGATACCACGTGCCACGTATGCTTTATTTGTTTGTAATAGAAATACGACTTTCCCCTCCACAGTACGACAATTCGACACGAAGAATACGACAGGCCACAATCTCGGTATGCCCTGTTATGTGGACAATACGACATGGTGGTCCACTTCTCAACTCGTCACACTTCAGGTGCGATTGTCCGCACTACAACGTTTGGCCAATCATATGCCACGGATAATTGGCTCTCTGTATTACGAATAGTCACATACACAATCCGTCAGGTCGCATTTGCCCTTCAGATATCAACAGATCGCATTATAATACGACAGATACCACTTACGACATGACTGGCCATGTTGGCTGATGTCCAAAGTTGCTGCGATAGCATCAGTGGAGTGGCCGGGGTGAAGGATGCCTGAGACGCGCTGCGTGGGGAAGATCACAATTGTCACTCAAAATGACGTATGTATATATAT